>NC_051396.1:44779031-44789031 GCF_015228065.2 Penaeus monodon
TAGATATAATAATAAAAATAAAAATAATAATCAAAAACCAAATAATAAACATACTAATAATAATAATAATAACAATAATAATAATAATAATAATAATAATAATAAATGGTTTATTTCATCAAGAGTGTAACATAATCTGTACAGGTGTTTCTAACATATTGTTTTGATTTATAAATGAAAAAGTTTTATTTTAAAAGACATGTACATGTCATGACATTAAAAAAAATAATAAATAAAATGCAATGATCAGCACTAAAATGTTTGTTTTAAATATATATATATAAGTACTAAATTGTTTATTCAAAAATATTACAGCAATGAAATCGCCATAACGATTAAAATGTATATACGTATATTGTAAATCATATTACAGGAACTCCACTTTAAACTCTGCACCTGTTCCTTCCCACCTCCCTCCTATTCCTCCTTTAACTCTACTTAAACTTAAACTTCGCTCACTTATTTCCATCAACCTCCTCTTCCATCCCCCATTTTTTTAAAAGCTGCGCCCCGCTCCCCTCTTCCCTCCCCCCTTTCTCCCGTCCAAGCGCCCCTACCATACTCCCTCACCCCCTTCCCCACATCTCGACATGTGTAACAACCCCCCTTCCCTACCGTCTCCCCTCCGTTTTGCTACCTCCTCTTCTCTTTCTCCTTTTTCTTTCCCTTCGACATCTCACATGTGTTAACCAAACCACCACCCAACCCACACCCCCTAAACCCCCCTTCCCCTCCGTTTTTCTTCTCTCCGTTTTCCTTCCTCCCTCTTTTTCCCTATTCTCTCCCTCTTTTTTCTTTTCCGTTTCTTCTCTCTTTCCCCCCTAAACCCCCCCCCTTCCCCCTCCGTTTGTCTCCCTCTTTCACCTCCCTCTTTTCTTTTACTTCCCCTACCCTCGCCTCCCTTTCCCTTTCGCTTCTTCCTCCTTCTTTCCCCTCTCAAATTCTCTCCTTCTCTCTTCTCCCCTCTCGTCTATCTATCCCTTTCTTTTCCTTTCCCCTTTCTCCTTTCTAAATTTCTACCATCCTTCTTAACCTTCGCCCTCGGATAGTTGTGTAAGTAATTTATGTGCCTAAACCAACAGTCGAACTACTGAAGTGTACTTTCTCGAAAAAGAATGATGATAATAATAACAATAATAATAATGATGGTAATCATGATGATGTAGATATATAAACATATATGTATATATATATATATATTATATATATAATATAATATATAATATATATATATAATATTTATATATATATATATTATATATATATCATATCTATATGTGGGGGGGTGTGTGTGTGGTGTGTGTGTGTGTGTGGTGTGTGTGGTGTGGTGTGTGTGTGTGTGTGTGGTGGTGTGGTGTGTGTGTGTGGTGTGTGTGTGTGTGTGTGGTGTTGTGTGGTGTGTGTGTGTGTGTGTGTGCATGTATGTAAGTATTTATGTATGTATTTAATATATAGATATAATATATATAGATAGATATATAGATATAATGTGTGTGTGGTGTGTGTGTGTGTGTGGTGTGTGTGTGTGTGTGTGTGTGTGTGTGTGTGTCTGTGTCTGTATGTTATTATGTATGTATGGATATATCCTATGTGTATACAATACACACACACACACACAACACACACACACACCACCACACACACACACACCACACACACACACCCACACACAACAACACACACACACACACGACACACACCCCCCACACACACACTACTTAATTAATAGTAGAGTATATATAATATATATATATATATATTATATATCATTATATATATCATACTAATATCTACATTTCAGATAACAATTTACTGTACACTTACACAATCCAGTAGCACACACTTTCACCACACTGAGTTCGCCAACCCGCCATGGAAGACGGAACATACACGAACCAAATAGACGACGTAAACCAAAGCACCTCGAACGGTGGTACTTCGGGCAGTGCAAAAGTACCGGCTGAGAAAATCCACATGATTGTAAGTAAGTTTTAACTTCTTAATGGTTTATTGATTTAAGAGCACATTTTATATGGCAGAGAATAGGAGAATGAAAGCAAATGGTATGGTTGTTGCCTGTGTAGGTATATGGCGAATATACTAGCCAAGATTATTGAGTGAAGGCTTCATACTTTATGTACTTCAGTGATGTAATATACTTTTGGAATAATTTTATTTTTTGATTATATCAGTGTATACTGTATGTACAGGCATGCGTCTTGTAATGTGTGTATGTCTGTGTCTGGTATTGAATTTTCTGGGTATACTGTAAAAGAAGCATTATGAAAGGTATAGTGTTAGGCGTATGTGTTTTCCTCATGTTGTCTCTTTGCATGTAAATATGTACCTGATATGTGTTTCAGGGACCTTGAATCATTGTTTTTTTTTTTAATCTCTTCCAAACAGATAGTCAGATCAGTATGGCACTTTAGCATGGTATGTTTCGCACCCAGCCCTAATTTTTGGTACTATAGTGCATTGCCAAAAGTACTTGATCACAGCATTTACTCTTGAATCTGATAGTGTAGTATCCTGCAGCCAAGAAGACAAGCAATGCATGCACAACTCCACACTACAATCCAACAACACAACACTATCCGCACGGACCACACACACCAACACACAACACACACACACACACAACACCACACACCACACCGACACAGAAACACACACACGACACTACACCCACACACAGAAGACAACTGGGGACACACGTACACACATACACACACAACAGTAACACTCACTGAAGACAGCACACACTACCTGAACACACTCACTGCAAACAACACTGAAACAAATACTGAAACACACTCACACAGAAAAACCCTGAAAACACACATCACAACCACACAGAAATCAACCCGCCACAGAAGTCACACCCGCACAGAAGCAACACCCGCACAGAAGCACCCCCGCACAGAAGCACACCCGCACAGAAGCACACCCGCACAGAAGCACACCCGCACAGAAGCACACCCGCACAGAAGCACACCCGCACAGAAGCACACCCGCACCGAATCACAAACCACTCACATCAAGCACACCCTCACGGAGGAGAAAGCACACCCCTCACATAAGCCAACCCGCCCAGAACTACAAACCCGCACGAGAGCACAAAACCGCACGGATATCACCCCGCACGAGAATCACACCCGCGCACAGAAGCACCGTGGTAATACCACCGCACAGAAAGCAACCCCCGCACAGAACCACACAACCCGCACAGAAGCACAACAACGGCCGCACAGAAGCAACACCCAGCACAGAAACACCCGCACAGAAGCACACCCGCACAGAAGCACACCCGCACAGAAGCACACCCCTCAAAGCAGCAACCCCACAGAAGCACACACACACACACATCACGAAACAACACATGACGAAGTAACACACACACAACACACAGCACACACCAGGACACACAAACACGCACAACACACACACACACACACACACACACACACATACAATATATATAACATATACATACATAATGTAAGATAGAGGGGAAAAAAGAGTGAAGGGAGGAAGGGGAGGTTTTTTTTAGTGTGGTCATGTTCGAGTCAATGTCTTCATTGGCTGAAGGATAGACTCTATGGAAGTCAAGAGTAAAAACAATATCATACTACATTTTTAGAGAAAGCAGGATTGGCAACTGTAAGGTCAACCAAAAATTAGTTGCACAAAGGGGGAAGGGGTGGGTGAAAACAAACTCGTGTGCAAAAAGTTCCAATGGATGGGCTGGCATGCCTATTCTCTGGACTAATTTGTATGGAAGAGATTTATGTAAAAAAAATGTAAAAATGAACCGCATCAAGGCGGGTGAGAAAAAAAAAGAATAGCCAATCCAAGGCACAGGCCAATGAATTCTAGGTATTTACCTTTTTATATATCCATTATAGTTATGATAACATTAATTACATTAGTTGAATCAACAACATCAGCCAATTTATTTAACTTTTTTCTCTGGCTTAGGTCATATTGTTAAGGTAACAGTAATGTAATAATACAGAATTTATTTTTATATATAATTTTCTTATCTTTGAAAAAAAAAAAAAAAATGTACTAATGATAGTGTATTTGGTTGCTTAGATTCTTTCCATTTCAACCAGAATATAAAGAAAAATTCTTAATTCTTAATGTTCAGATAGTTGCGCAAAGAAAATTCCTTTCCTTCAACAATGTGGCCCGTTGGTGATGAACGTGCCTGAGACCGATGCTCCTTTACAATCACTTTAAAATCACTTTGCCCTGCTGCAAGCATCTGGGTTTGTGGGGTAAGATAAAAAAATTTAGGTCTGTTTTTTCTTGGTATTATAAAACTTTGACTAGAATTTATCTTTTCCAAAGGATTTTATAGATGTAATTTGGGATATGGTGGGTGATTTCATAGTGGGCATTCCCAGGTGATTTGTATTACATTGTAGTTTGTACTTTCGGATTATTTTTAAAAAAAGATTGTATAACTTTCTTTTACTTTTGAATATATTTTTTATATGGTTTTTATAACTTGTACTTCAAGGGTATTTTTATATGAATTTAGAGCCTTATTTTATATGATATAAGCTGGATTTTAATAGCTTTTTATTGAATGCATAATTTAATAACTTTAAGGTTATTTTATCTGATCTGGATTATATCTGAAATGGGTTCCTATGAATTATTTACTAGACTATTTGAAATGTGATTTTTAATTTTTTAGACTATAGCTTATTCTATAAATGAAAGTGTATATTTAAGGAATTAATTTTTCTTAACAAAATAGCAAGGAATAATGATGGGACTACAAGACACAAATAACAATATAGGATAATAAACTGAAAAGAATAGAGCAGAAGACTAAAGCACCACAAATAAAAAAGCTTAAAGTATTTCCTTATTTTGAAAGTTCATTTTTCTGAGGAACATTGGCTGTACTATACTACAGGGCTTGTCTGGGAATCATCTTTTATTTTAGTAGTCATATTTTATTAATATGCTTGTGATAATGTAGATCTGTATGTTATACAAAGGTAATGTAATCTACTGGTAAAAATGTAATGTAAGTTTTTTGTTAATGAATGTTTTTATTTGTACCTTAGCGAGTCAATAAATTTTCTTTCAAATTCATATTAAGTTTTAAAAAATTTTTACCAAAAACTAAAGGTAATAAAAAACAAAAATTTTTGGTAATTTTGTTTGAAGCTAAAGTTGGTATTTCTGTTTAAGTATGAATAGTTTTACGAGTAGCTAGAGAAATGCTAATTGTTTTTTAAAACTTTGTAACTGTGTAAATTATCAGTGATTAGTAAGATATATTTACCAAATCAAAAATTACCAATGTAAATTCATCCAATGGGGGTGAAACATAAATAATCAGTTTTAATTTAGATTGATACTCTATAATTGTAAACCAAAAAGATATTGCAAGACCTACTCATAATATCTATTTTTTTTTTTTTTTTTTTTTTTTTTTTGTTTTTTCATGCTGCCGAATATAGTAATAGAGCTTTGATTAGTAGTTTTGTATTTTTCCATCTGTTAATGAATAAATTTTTCCACATTAAAGTCAAATAGCAAAATTGGATAACATGGGTCATAGTATGTATTTCATGTAATATGAAGGTGTTTTTATACTGTGATTCTTAATGTGTTGTGTTATTGTGATATTAGCTTTTACTATGGGCTTTGTAATATGAATATGGTATGATACTATTTTTTTATCATTAATGATTGTATGCTCAATAGATTTGTATGTTTGCTTTATACATGAAAAAGAGAATATTCCCCAAGTAAGGATGCAAAGCATTTGCTTATTACATTTCTTAGGAAATATGTTAATGTGTACTTTGTTATTTCTGAACCCCTCCATAAGTTATAAAGTTATACCATATTTATTTATTTTAACCAATATCCCTCTAAAGTAAGAACAGCAAGGATAAAAGTGGGGTGTAAAAACATAAGTTTCCTCCCCTTAAAGTCAAATAGAAGCTTAATGGTAGGTTTCATATCCAGAAAGCAAAAAGCCAAAGAAAGTTAAAGCCTTGGAAGTAATGCTTTTACTCAGCAATCCCCACAAAGGTGAGAAGAAAGAGAAGGAATTTTTCAGGATGTGTCTTTTTTGATTTGATCCTTCAGGTTTTTGTTCTTCTAGTAGGGATTGCTAGGAAAATGAACATATGACTAAAGGAATATACATGGATTGGAGTAATGATTAAACCAAAGAAATGATGAAGATAAGGATAGATGAAATAACATAAAGTTTATTTTGAATTTTGTTTTGGAAAGGGTAAATATATGTGAAGAAAAAATATCCAATAAATATAACATTTCTTTTGTCATGTTGGAGCAACATTTCATCGACATTCATTTCCTTAATCACTACTATGGCATATCCATTTCCTAACGGTACAACAATAGAGAAGCATTTTCGTCACCCCTCCACCCAACCGCACATCTGTTGAAGAGCAGCGGAATGCGAAGAAACTTTTTTTGAAGGAGATTCCTGGAAACCAAGGAAGCAACACCTGCACCTCTCAGTGAAAAGACCTTTGTTCCAAAAGACGATATTTGAGAAAAATATTGTCACCATTCCTATGAAAGAGGACTGAGGCTGTGACGGTGTGTAGGGCCTGATATGTGCATAATTAATACGTCTTTCATATGGGATATTGCAATTATTTAAATGGGGAGGGGGAATGGTCAATGGAAGGAGCCATATTATGGACTGCTTACTTTAAAAATATACTTTAACCTTGTTAAATTCAGGAACCCCAACTCACTTTTACTATTAAATCAAAATACTGGTCAAGGGAAGATAAAAGAAATTAGAAACAGAGATGTTTTTGATAAGTTTTTTGCTGAAAGAAAGTTTTTCCCAGTTATACAAATTTCCACTTTCTCTTATAGATGCAAGATATTTAGCTGAAGAGTGGTCTGAAAGTATGGACCAGACCAGCATACGTCAACATTCCTATAGACTGTTTATCTAATCTGTTCTGAATAATCCCATTGCTTTACTAATTTGTCCTTGCTACGTCAATAGTAACTCCCATAATGTATATTGTTTTTTTATGACAAGACTAGGATCCCTTCCATGTAAGAATGGATTCACCCTTCAAAAGCTACAGTGCAAATAAAGAGAGAGAGGATGAGGAAAAAAGTTGATTATGTTGCACCTAAAAATTGATAACTATAGTCATAGTTATTCAGTTATCATAACAAACTTTATTCATATAGAAATGCTAGGCATAGAAAATATTTTTTTTTTCAAATTATTATTATTATATTATGAGAATGAATTGAATATTCCAAGATATCTTTAGCCCCTTCCTGTTGGTATAATCTTAAGCTATAACACACTTGGTGCTGACTATTAATATCAAGCAGTACTGCCGTAATTGTTCTGGGTTTCTTTAAAACCATCTAGATATAATAATTTTCCCACATTTTCTTCTAGATATCCTATTTAAATGATTTAAAATTTTTTAAAGTAAAACAAGTTTCATAATTTTACACCAAATGAAAGCTCCTTCTTCACCTGGCCGTTTGAGTGTAATTCCCAAAAGTAAGAATGAGAGTTTCGGGGTCCTTGATTGTTTTTCTTTGTTATTCTTTTTTCTTACACTGCTTCTGTTTATACTAACTCCTTTTTCTAATATGCTCTTCTTTTACGTGGTTACTCCTATCCGTCTTCACTCATCCTGTTTTTTCCCTTCCCATTATTTTGTCTTCTTCTTCCTTATTATTGTTATTATTGATTATTATTATTATTATTATTATTATTATTATTATTAAATTATTAATTAAAATTAATTAGTCTTATTATTATTAAAATTATTATTATTATTATTTTGTTGTTTATTTTAGGTTTTTGTTATTACTGATATTTTTTATTAGAGTAAGACTATGATTATTTTTATCATGGATTAAATTATTTTTGGTTTATACTATTAGCTTGCTAAACTCTTTTAAAATGTCACTTCAAATAGTTTTATTATTAAAAATGGAACAGAGAAAAAAAAAAAAAAAAAAAAAAAAAAAAAAATAAATTTCTAATGTATATCATATGATTTTTTTATTGGCTATAAGCCATGCATAAGGATGGGAATGTGTAAATCTGTATTGATTGAGAGAAAGAGTTGATTAACTATAGATTTATTTCAGGAATTTATGCATAAATAAAGGTGCTATTTTTTAGTATGAAAATAAATTGGAATTCTTATTGAAAAAATGCCTGCTGGTTGGAGAGTGAATGTCTCTGTTTGTGCATGTTTTTTTATAGAATGCTATTTTAAGGATACTGTAAATATTCACTTAGGTTGAAACAAGAACTTCTGTTTAAAGAAAGGAATGGATTAACATGTAAATATAAAGAGTTTTTGAAAAAATGAATTTTTTCCTATTTAAACCTTCAATATAGATCTTGCTTCATTGGGGTTCATAAGAGTTTTTTTAGGTCACAGCAGCTGTTGACTTGTGTATGTAGACAGTATGCACATATAGGGGAGTTTGGGCTTTAAATTTTTTATTGTTGATTGTGGTTGTTATTATTAATTGTTTTTACTTTAAATTAATTATTTTATTATTTATTTTATTATTAGTTATAAATATTATTTTAGTTTATTATAATAATAATAATAATAAATAAATAATAATAAGAATAATAATACTAATAAATAATCAATAAATAATAATAAGATGGTATAATGATCAAATGATAATGATAATGATAATGATAATGGATATATAATGTCATGATATGATATGATATGATGATGATGATGATGATGATGATGGATGATGTGATTGATGATGCTGGAATGATGATGATATATAATCGATAATGAATAATAAATTATTATTTTAAATTATTTTATTTTTAATTATTATTATTATTCTATTATTATTGTTATTATTATTGTTGTTGTTGTTGTTGTTATTATTAGTATTAGTATTAGTATTTGTATTATTAGTATTATTAGTATTAGTAGTAGTATGTTATTATTTTTTATTATTTCTTTATATTATCATTATTTTTTTTATTATTATTTTTAATAATGATAATAATAATAATAATAATAATAATAATAATAATAATAATAATAATAATAATAATATTATTGTAATTGTAATTGATAACACTACTACTGTTACTAATACTACTACTTTTACTATTACTACTACTAGTTACTATTACTACTATTGCAACTACTACTATTAACTAACTCTACTAATGTTACTATTATACTACTAGACTACTGCAAAACTACTATATTACTACTACATACTTACTAGCGACTGAGGGGACTAACGACGAACTACTAACTGACACTTCTAACTGTTTACTACTCTACTCTAGTACTACTACTACTATACTACTACTATTACTACTATTACTTTTACTACTACTACTATTACTACTACTGTTACCACTACTACTACTACTACAATTAGTACAACTACTATTATTATTATGATTAATATGTTATCTTCAGTGTCATTGTGGTTGCTGTTGTCTAAACGCACACACACACACACACACACACACACACACACACACACACACACACCACACAACACAGCACACGACACACACACAACACACACTGAACACAACGCACCAAGACAACACACACACATACATTTTATTTTATATATATATATATATATATATTATATAATATATATATATATTTATGTAAATAAATAAATAAATAAATAAATAAATAAATAAATAAATATTTATTTATTTATTTATTTACACACACACACAAACAACACAGAACACACACACACGACACGCACGACGCCACGCACAACAGCGCACGCACACAGCCCACACGCACACGCACGCAAACGCTCCGCAACCGCACGCCACGCACACTGCACACGTTCACACGCACTACGCACAATGCCGGCACACGCACAACGCCACCACCCACAAGACGCACACGCACACGCACCCCACACACACACCCACCACACACACACACACACACCACACCACACACAC
>NC_051396.1:44794031-44801676 GCF_015228065.2 Penaeus monodon
TCGGGGGAGGTGGGCTTTGCCAGCCCTCCTCCCCCAGGTAACTCGCCGGCAGCAACCGAAATAAATGGATATGCTTGGGGGAGGGGTGCTGTCCCTCTCACCCAGCAAGTGAGGTGGGCTGTGGGTCCCATTGGTACGGCAAATGCTGGGGCACAGGATGGGAAAGAGAGTTACTTCTCCTGTCTGCACCCCGGCAGGCACCAACCCAACATGAGGCCTGTGGGGCAAAGCCCTAGGAAATCCCACAGGCAGACGGACGGTGGGCCACATTGCCTGCCGACCCTCTTTATTTGGGGGCAGCGTCGGCAGGGCGACTGCCCCAGGTTTAACCTCAGGCGAGCTATCCAGGTAGGTGTTTGGAACATCCAGTCCTTGCAGCAGGACGAGCGGTTACCGCTGCTATCGAGGGAATTGGAACAGTTGGGAGTTGAGGTGGCTGCCCTCTCAGAGGTGAGAAGACCTGGCAGTGGCATGATCAGTATGGGTGGATATACCTACTACTGGTCAGGCCGCAGCAATGGATACTACCTCCAGGGTGTAGCCATTGCCATCTCCAGTTGACTTCAGCCCTCGGTAGTTGAGGTAACACCAGTTGATGAGCATATTATGGCATTGAGACTGAAGCATGTTTTTGGCTTCATCGATGATTGCAGACTCAATGTGAAAGAGGAGTTCTACGACAAACAGACATCCGTGGCAGACAATTGCCCCCCGTGAGACATTTGTAGTGTTCTGGGTGACTTCAATGCGGTATCTGGATGTGATCGAGCTGGCTATGAAATGTCTGTCGGCCCCCATGGCTCAGGAGCTGATCCCAGCAGCAAGAACAGCCTCCTTCCATGGGACTTTGCTAGGTCCCAGAGAATGAGGATTCCTGGTTCCTGGTTTCAGCACTCCAACCCACATTGCTGGGCATGGTATAGCAATATGGGTACAGTGGCCAAGAAGATCGACTACATTCTTGTTAGCACTCAGTGAAGGATCCTCCAGGGTTTACCTGAGTGCCGAGTTCTGTGGCATTGACCATAGGCCCTACAAGTCCACTTCAAAACTCCTCATTGCTTCAGTGACCACTCTAGGGTGTTTCACTTGGACAGATTGAGGGAGGAGTGTGCCCGTAGGCTCAGCATGAGAGTCTCTGATCGATTCATAGAGCTTAAAAACCTGCTCTGTGGGAGTCCTTCAAGCACTGAACAATCAAAGCAGCGCTGAGTCCATTGGCGTACGCCTGAGGGCAAGGCAGAGTTTCATCTCCCTAGAGACACCTGCTAAGGCACCAGAGACCAGAACAGTATGGATTCCCTCCTGGCAAGTCCACAACAGACTGTAACCTAGAGCATCAAGTAATTTTGGAACACTGTCGTGAGTTCGGTCGTGGGTTGCTTGCAGCCTACATCGACCTTAAGAAGGCATTTGACTCGAGAATCGCTATGGGAATTCCAACACAGATTATTGGCCTAATAGCAAGCCTATATACGGTACTGAAAGTGCCGTAAAGTGTGGCGGGGGTCTGCCAAACTTCTTCCCTGTTAATTCAGGGGCGAGGCAAGGCTGTGTCCTTGCACCAACACTTTTCAACACCTGCATGGACTGGATAATGGGCAGAGCTACTAGCCAAACTCAGTGCGGAGCAACACTGGGCAATATCAAGGTCTCAGACCTTGACTTTGCCGATGATGTTACTATCCTATCTGGCGGCTCTTGATGCATTTAGCAGTGAGCGAAGTCCTTTGGCCAAGAGGCCTCTTGGACCAAGACCAAGTTTCAGGACTTTATGAACCTCTTAAGGGAAACTGTTCAGTCGATCCATGCTTGCGGTGAGGACGTTGAAGTCATAGAGAGCTTTGCATACCTTGATAGTGTAGTCCTTATCTCTGGGCTGTCAGACCAAGAAGTCAGCAGACGGATTGGTCTGGCAGCAGGAGCCATGAACTCGATCAACAAGAGCATTTGGAGATGTCGGTACCTATGCAAAAGGACCAAGCTACGTGTCTTCAAGGCCTTGGTACTGCCAGTTTTGCTCTATGGAAGTGCCTTGGGGTCTCGTCTTGATGCCTTTTGTAACAAGTCTCTTCGCCGGATCATGGGGTACAGTTTGCAGGACCATGTGTCCAACTGACGACTGGCATGGGACCTGCTATTTTCATATATATATATATATATATATATATATATATTATATATATATATATATATATATATTTATATATATACATATATATATATATATATATATATATATATACATATATATATATATATATACATAGTACATATATATACATATACATATTTATATATATACATATATATATATATATATATATATATATATATATATATATATATATATATATATATATATATGTATATATATATATATATGTATATATAATATCATATATATATCTATATATATACATATATAATATATATATATATATTATATATATATTATATATATGTATTATATATATATTATATATATATATATGTATCATATATATATATATGTATATATATATATTATGTATATATATATATATATATATATATATATATATATATATATATATATATATAATTATATTATATAATATATATAATTATATTATATATATATACATATATATATATTATATATGAAAATAGCAGGTCCCATGCCAGTCGTCAGTTGGACACATGGTCCTGCAATGGAGGTGGGCCTTGCCAGTCCTCCTCCCCCCAGAATGACCCTCTGGCAACGTCCTTCATAAATGGAAATGCTGGGGGGAGGGGTGCTGTCCTTCCCACCCAGCAAGTAAGGCGGGCTGTGGGTCCCGCTGGGAGGGCAAATGTCGGGGTGCAGGATTGGAACGAGAGTTACTCGTCCCGCCTGCGCCCCGGCAGGCGCCAACTCACCATGAAGCTTGTGGGGGAAAGCCCTCGGGAACCCCACAGGTGGATAGGCGGTCCCACAGCCTGCCGACCCCCTTTGTTTGGGGCTGTGTTGGCGGGGGCGGCAGAGGTGGCGTGCACCCGGAGTGACCACCCGAGGCTTAACCTCAGGCGTGCTTTCCAGGTAGGCGCTTGGAACATCCGGTCCTTGCGGCAGGATGAGCGGTTACCTCTGCTATCGCGGGAATTGAGGTGACTGGGAGTTGAGGTGGCTGCCCTCTCAGAGGTGAGAAGACCTGGTAGCGGCACGATCAGTGTGGGTGGTTACACCTACTACTGGTCAGGCCGCAGCGATGGTCACCACCTCCAGAGTGTAGCCATAGCCATCTCCAGTCGACTTCAGCCCGCGGTAGTCGAGGTGACACCGGTTGATGAGCGTATCATGGCATTGAGACTGAAGCATGCTTTTGGCTTCTTGTCTCTTATTGCTGTATACGCTCCTACCGATGTGTATAAAACCGACGTGAAAGAGGCGTTCTACGCCAAACTCGCATCTGTGGCAGACGATTGCCCCCGGCGAGACATTCGCATTGTTCTGGGTGACTTCAATGCGGTATCCGGCTGTGACCGAGCTGGCTACGAGATGTCTGTCGGCCCCCATGGCTCGGGAGCTGATCCCAGCAGCGAGAATAGCCTCCTTCTCCGGGACTTTGCTAGGTCCCAGAAAATGAGGATCTCTGGCTCCTGGTACCAGCGCTCCAACCCGCATCGCTGGACTTGGTACAGCGATACGGGTAATGTGGCCAAGGAGATCGACCACATTCTTGTCAGCACGCGATGGAGGATCCTCCAGAACTGCAGGGTTTACCGGAGTGCTGAGTTCTGTGGCACCGACCATAGGCTGCTTGTGGCTACCCTGCGGGTCCACTTCAAAACTCCCCGTCCCTCCAGTGGCCACCTTAAGGTGTTTCACTTGGACAGACTAAGGGAGGAGGAGTGTGCCCATGGGTTCGCCACGGCAGTCTCTGACCGATTCACAGAAACCAGCAACCTGACGGACCCAGTTGCTCTGTGGGAGTCCTTCAAGCGCATAACACTCGAAGCAGCTCAGGAGTCCATTGGCGTACGCCCAAGGACAAGGCAGAATACCATCTCCCTGGAGACATTAGAGGCCACTGAAGCATGTCGCAAGGCTCGGCTGAATGGGAATCAAGTCTTGCGACGTTCCATGGTGCGTAGGGCTCGGACACTGCTGAGAAGGGACAAGGAACAGTCTATCAGGAATCTTGCTGAGGAGGTTGAAGGCCATTTCTTGGTAAATGACCTTCGCCCTGCCTACCAAGCCCTGAGAAAATGAACCCTAAGCCCTCCTCACAGATGACTGCGTCCGATCAGCGGATGGACGGATCATCTCAGATCATTTTGGGGTTTGTGAACGTTGGGCTGAGTATTTTGAACAGTTGTACCAGGTGGACCCTCCAACAGTTAGCTTGGATGCAAGCGATGTCGCAGTGCCTGTGCCGGACCCACCCATCAGCGAGGAACCTCCTACCCTAACAGAGTAGCTGGCGATTTCCAAGCTGAAGAGTGGGAAAGCTGCAGGCATATGTGATATCCCTGCTGAACTGCTAAAGGCTGGGGGTGAACCTATGGCTCGGGGCCTGCATACAGTCCTGACTGCCATTTGGCAGTCTGGTACCATTCCCCCTGACCTGCTGAGGGGCGTGGTCATCCCCTCTGGAAGGGGAAAGGGGATCGATGGGACTGTAGCAACTACCGTGGCATTACCTGCTCAGCATACCAGGCAAGGTTCTCGCCCACATTCTTCTGAAACGGATCCGCAACCACCTACTGAGGCACCAGAGACCGGAGCAGTCTGGATTTACTCCTGGCAAGTCCACAATAGACCGTATACTAGCGCTTCGAGTAATTGTGGAACGCCGTCGTGAGTTTGGTCGTGGGTTGCTTGCAGCCTACATCGACCTCAGAAGGCGTTTGACTCGGTGCATCAGGAATCGCTATGGGAGATCCTGAGGCTCAGGGGAAATTCCGACACAGATTATTGGCCTGATAGCAAGCCTCTATACTGTACTGAAAGTGCTGTAAAGTGTGGTGGGGGTATGTCGAACTTCTTCCCTGTTAATTCAGGGTGAGGCATGGCTGTGTCCTTGCACCCACACTTTTCAACACTTGTATGGACTGGATAATGGGCAGAGCTACTAGCCAAAGTCAGTGCGGAGCAACACTAGGCAATATTAAGGTCTCGGACCTTGACTTTGCCGACGATGTTGCCATCCTATCTGAGTCCTTGAGTCACTTGTGGCGGCTCTTGATGCATTTAGCAATGAGGCGAAGCCCCTAGGAATAGAGGTCTCCTGGACCAAGACCAAGATTCAGGATTTTGGGGGCCTGTTAGGGGAACCCATTCAGTCGATCCATGCTTGCGGCGAGGATGTTGAAGTCACAGAAAGTTTTACATACCTTGGTAGCGTAGTCCATATCTCTGGGTTGTCAGACCAGGAAGTCAGTAGACGGATTGGTCTGGCAACAGGAGCCATGAACTCGATCAACAAGAGCGTTTGGAGATGTCGGTACCTATGCAGAAGGACCAAGCTGCGTGTCTTCAAGGCCTTGATACTTCCAGTTTTGCTCTATGGAAGCGAAACCTGGACGCTATCCAGTGCCTTGGAGTCTCGCCTTGATGCCTTTTGTAACAAGTCCCTTCGCCGGATCATGGGGTACAGTTGGCAGGACCACGTGTCCAACCGGCGGTTGCACCGTGAGACTGGCATGGGACCTGTTACTTGCATAATCCGGGATCGCCAACTCAGGCTATATGGCCACCTAGCTCGCCTCCCTATGGACGACCCTGCCCATCAGGTTGTCTCTCTGCGAGACAACCCTGGGTGGAGGAGACCTGTGGGACGTCCTAGGAGATCATGGCTTGGACAGCTCGACGAGACCTGTCGCAAGGAATTAGAGATGGGCCGTGTGCCTGCCTGGAGACTCGCCTCGAGGGATCCTCGTGGCTGGAAGCGAAGGGTGGATGCGGCCATGCGCCCCCGTCGGCGTTAGCCCCTTGATGATGATGATGATATATATATATATATATATATATATATATATATATATATATATATATATATATATATATATATACATATATATATATAGTATGTGTGTATGTGTATATATATTATATATATATATATATATATATATATATATATATATATATTTATATATATATATATATTATAATATATATATATATATACATATATATATATATATATATATATATATATATAATATATATATACATATAGTTATATAATATATATATATATATATATTATATGTGTGTGTGTGTGTGTGTGTGTGTGTGTGTGTACGTGTGGTGCACATATTTGTATGTATGCATATATATATATATATATATATATATATATATCATATAATATATATATATATATATATATGTATGTATATATATATAATATATATATATATATATATATATATATATATATATATATATATATGTATGTATATATATGCATATATGTATGTATGTATGTGGCGCATTCATGTTATATCTCACCCGCCTACATTTAAATGCCATTATTTAAACTAATCCTGAAATATAAGTTATAAGATAGATAACAGTTCTCAAGTCATCAAGTTGTCATATAATACCGACATATCGTGTCAGACTGACGGCGCCCGCGAAGCTGTTATAGAAAAAAAAAAAAAAAAAAAAAAAAAAAAATATATATATATATATATATATATATATATATATATAATAATAATAATAATAATAATAATAATAATAATAATAATAATGATAATAATAATAATAACACGAGGTCATATTAGCATTGGAAAATGGCATTCAGTCAAATTAGAAAGGAAGATAGAAAGGGAAAATGTAAGAAAATCATAGAACAGTTCAAGAAATGGTGCAGCTCAACTGATGTAAGAATTGCTGTATTGTTTGTAAAAGACGAAGAGGAATATGGTACTTCACCATCATCACCACTAGTACCATAACTACCATCATCACCACCACCATCACATCACCATCCTCACCACCAACACCATCATAATCAGCATCACCATCATCATCACCACTACCATCGTCACTAGTACCATAACCACCTTCACCATCCTCACCACCATCATCCTCATCATCATCACCATAAACATCCCCACCATTATCATCTTCACCATAAACATCCCCACCATCGCCATTGCCATCATCCTCACCACCATAACCTTTAATAACCCATTCGCCATCGCCATCACCATAAACATCCCCACCATTACCATCGCCACCATAAACATCCCCACCATCATCATCACCACCATAAACATCCCCATTGCCATCATCCTCACCACCATAACCTTTAATAACCCATTCGCGGAAGAGAACCTGTACAGAAAATGTCTCCCAGATGCTTGTATGTCTGACCGACTTAGCATACACCGCCATTGCCACATCCTCTAATAAAAGGAAACACCTAGTTCCGCCAAGATCATATTCCATTAACGCCCTTTTCAGTATCATCATCATTTGAAGGAACACCCAAGCATCCATAATAGATGCGGGGGAGGGGGGAGAAGAGAGAAAATATAACCGCATAACACACGACTGCAATTAAAAGAAGAAGCAATTAAGAATGATGATATTACAAGTGAAACTCCATGCCTCGTGCAAATGGCGTATTAGCAATGCAGACCAAACTTTCCAACAAACAAAAAT
>NC_051396.1:44804276-44833702 GCF_015228065.2 Penaeus monodon
TAATTAATACAGATATTATTTTATATATAATTTCTTATCTTTGAAAAAAAAAAAATGTACTAATATAGTGTATTTGGTTGCTTAGATTATTTCCAACCAGAATATAAGAAATTCTTAATGTTCCAGATAGTTGCAAGAAATTCCTTCAACATGTGGCCGTTGGTGATGAACGTGCTGAGGACGTATGCTCCTTACATCACTTTGCCTGCTGCAGCAGTCATAGGGTTTGTGGGGTAAGATAAAAAATTTAGATCTGTTTCTTGGTATTAAAACTTTGACTAGAATTTATTTCAAAGGATTTTATAGATTGTAATTTGGGATATTGTGGGTGATTTCATAGTGGGCATTCAGGTTATTTGAAATTACATTGTAGTTTGTACTTTCGGATTATTTTAAAGATTGTATAACTTTTACTTTTGATATATTTTATATGGTTTTATAACTTGTACTTCAAGGGTATTTTATATGAATTTAGCCTTATTTTATATGATATTAAGCTGATTTTATAGCTTGTATATGAATGCATAATTTATACTTTAAGGTTATTTTATCTGATCTGATATATCTGATGGTTCTATGAATTATTTACTAGACTATTTGAATGTGATTTTAGACTATAGCTTATTCTATAAATGAAAGTGTAGATTTTAAGGAATTATTTATCTTAACAATAGCAAGGAATATGATGGACTACAAGACACAAATAACAATAGAGGCATAATAATTGAAAAAGAAATAGATACAGAAGACTAAAGACAACAACAAATAAAAAAGCTTAAAGTATTTCTTATTTTGAAGTTCATTTTCTGAGGAAACATGTGGATGTACTATAATACAGGGCTTGTCTGGGAATATCTATTTAGTAGTCATATTTTATTAATAATGCTGTGATAATGTAGATCTGTATGTTATACAAAGGTAATGTAATCTAATGTAATGTAATGTAAGTTTTTTGTTAAATGAATGTTTGTTGTCTTAGAGAGTCAATAATTTTCATTCAAATTCATATTAATTTTACCAAAAACTAAAGGTAATAAAAAACAAAAATTTTGGTAATTTTGTTGAGCTAAAGTTGGTATTTCTGTTAAGTATGAATAGTTGAGAGTGCTAGAGAAATGCTAATTGTTTTTTTAAAAACTGTGTAACTGTGTAAATTATCAGTGATTGATAAGATTATATTTACCAAATCAAAAATTACCAATGTAAATTCATTCCAATGGTGAAACATAAATAATCAGTTTAATTTAGATTGATATCTATAATTGATAAACCAAAAAGATATTGCAAGACCTACTTCAGTATATCTATTTTTCATGCTGCCGAATATACTTAATAGAGCTTTGATTAGTAGTTAATTTGTATTTTTCACATCTGTTATGAATAAATTTTCCAAATTAGTCAAATAGCAAATTGATAAACATGGGTCATAGTAATGTATTTCATGATAATATGAAAGGTGTTTATACTGTGATATCTTAATGTGTTGCATTATTGTGATATTAACTTTTACTATGGTCATTCGTAATATGAATATGGAATGATAACTTTTTTTTATCAATTTAATGATTGTATGCTCATAGATTTGTATGTTATTTATACATGAAAGAGAATATTCCCAAGTAAGGATGCAGCATTGCTTATTACATTTTCTTAGGAATATGTTAATGTGTAATTTGTATTCTGAACCTCCATAAGTGTATAAAGTTATACCATATTTATTTTACCAATATCCCTCTAAAGAAGACAGCAAGGATAAAAGTGGGTGTAAACATAAGTTCCACATAAAGTAAAATAGAAGCTAATGGTAGGTTCATATCCAGAGCAAAAAGCCCAAGAAAGTTAAATCCTTGGAAGTAATGCTTTACTCAGCAACCCACAAAGTGAGAGAAAGAGAAAGGAATTTTGCAAGGATGGTCTTTTCTTGATTTGATCCTTCAGGTTTGTTCTTCTAGTAGGGATTGATAGGAAATAATGAACATATGACTAAAAGGATATACAGGGATTGGAGTAATGATAAACCAAAGAAATGATGAATAGAAGGATAGAATGGGAATAAATAAAAAGTTTATTTTGAATATGAAATTAGGTTTTGGAAAGGATAAATATAATGTGAAGAAAAAAATATCCAATATACATTTCTATCTGTCATGTTGGTGCAACATTTAGACATTCATTTCCTTAATCACTACTTCATATCCATTTCCTAACAGGTACAACATAGAGAAGCATTTTCGTACCCCTCCACCCAACCGCCCATCTGTTGAAGAGCAGCGGAATGAGAGACTTTTGAAGGAGATCCTGGAAACCAAGGAAGCAACACCTGCACCTCTCAGTGAAAAGACCTTTGTTCCAAAGACGATATTTGAGAAAAATTTGTCACCTTCCTTAGTGAAAGAGGAATGAGGCTGTGACGTGTGTAGGCTGAATATGTGAATAATTAATACGTCTTAATATGGATATTGCAATTATTTTATGGGGAGGGAATGTCAATGGAAGGAGCCATATTATGGACTGCTTACTTTAACCTTTTAAATTCAGGACCCCAACTCACTTTTACTATTAAATATGGTCAGGGGAAGATAAAGAAATAGAAAATGAGATGTTCTTATAAGTTTTTGCTGAAGAAAGTTTTCCCAGTATAACAAATTCCACTTTCTCTTAATAGATGCAGATATTAGCTTAAGGAGTGGGTCATGAAAGTATGGACAGACAGCAATACGTCAACATTCTATAACTGTTATATAATCTATTCTGAATAATCCCATTGCTTTATATTTGTCCTTGCTACGGCAATAGTACTCATAATGTATATTGTTTAGTACAAGACTAGGGAGTCCTTCCATGTAAGAATGGAGTCACCCTTCAAAAGCTACAGTGCAAATAGAGAGAGAGAGGATGAGGAAAAGTTGATTATGTGCACCTAAAATTGATAACTATATTCATATTTATTCAGTTATCATAACAAACTTTATTCATAGAGAAATGCTAGGCATAGAAAATATTTTTTTCAAATTATTATTATTATATTATGAGAATGAATTGAATATTCAAGATATCTTTAGCCCATTCTGTTGGTAGTAATCTTAAGCTATAACACACTGTGCTGAACTATTAATATCAAGCAAGTAATGCATAGATTTTCTTTTAAACCATCTAGTATAATAATTTCCACATTTTCTTCTAGATTATCTATTAAATGATTTAGACAATTTTTTAAAGTCTAAAACAAGTTCATAATTTTACACCAAATGAAAGCTCCTTCTTCACCTGGCCGTTTTGATTGTAATTCCAAAAGTAAGAATGAGTTTCGGTCCTTGATTGTTTTTCTTTGTTATTCTTTTCTTACACTGCTTCTGTTTATACTCCTTTTCTAATATGCTCTTCTTGTTACTCCTATCCGTCTTCATCTGTTTTTCTTCCCATTATTTGTCTTCTTCCTTTTATTATTGTTATTATTATTATTATTATTATTATTATTATTATTAAAATTATTATTATTATTATTTTTGTTGTTATTGGTTTTGTTATTACTGATATTTTTATTAGAAGTAGCACTATGATTATTTTTATCATGATTATTATTTTTGGTTTATACTTTAGTTGCTAAACTCTTTATAAAATGTCACATTTAAATAGTTTATAAAAATGGAACAGAATAAATTTCTAATTGTATATCATATGATTTTTATTGGCTAAGCATGCATAAGGTATGAGAATTGTAAATCTGTATTGATGAGAGAAAGAGTTGATTACTATAGATTTATTTCAAGGAATTATGCAATAAATAAAGGTGCTATTTTTTTTATTATGAAAATAAATTGGAATTCTTATTGAAAAATGCTGGTTTGGAGAGTGAATGTCTCTGTTGTGCATGGTTTTTATAGAATCTATTTTAAGGATACTGTAAATATTCACTTAGGTGAAAAAGAGCTTTCTGTTTAAAGAAAGGAATGATTAACATGTAAATATAAAGAGTTTGAAAAATGAATTTTCTTTTTAAACCTTCAATATAGATAGTGCTCATTGGGGTTCATAAGAGTTTTTTTTAGGGTCACCACAGCTGTTGACTTGTATGTAGACAGATGCACGTATAAGGGGATTTGGCTTTAAATTTTGTTTATTGTTGTTGTGGTTGTTATTATTATTGTTAATTTAAATTATTATTTTATTATTATTATAAATATTATTATATTTATTATAATAATAATAATATATAATAATAATAATAATAATAATAATAATATGATAATGATAATAATGATAATGATAATGATAATGTAATGATAATGAGGATGATGATGATGATGATGATGATGATGATGATGATGATGATGATGATGATAATGATAATGATAATGATAATGATAATGATAATAATTATTATTTTAAATTATTATTATTTTTAATTATTATTATTATTCTATTATTATTGTTATTATTATTGTTGTTGTTGTTATTGTTGTTATTATTAGTATTAGTATTAGTATTTGTATTATTAGTATTATTAGTATTAGTAGTAGTATGTTATTATTTTTTATTATTTCTTTATATTATCATTATTTTTTTTATTATTATTTTTGATAATGATAATAATAATAATAATAATAATAATAATATTATTGTAATTGTAATTGATAACACTACTACTGTTACTAATACTACTACTTTTACTATTACTATGTGTACTAGTTACTATTGTTTGGGACTACGGCAACGACTACTATACTACTACTACTACTGTAGTTGTGGAGCTATGTTACACGACTGCAGACTAAAAAAAAAAAAAAAAAAAAAAAAAACTATTACTACTACTGCAACTACTACTATTACTACTACTACTATACTACTACTACTACTACTACTACCACCACAAATGCTACTACCATTACTACTAGTACTTTTACTACTACTACTATTACTACTACTGTTACCACTACTACTACTACTACAATTAGTACAACTACTATTATTATTATGATTAATATGTTATCTTCAGTGTCATTGTGGTTGCTGTTGTCTAACGTACACACACACACACACACACACACCACCACCACCCCACACACAACAACACCCACACACCACACACACACACACACACAACACCATACATATAATATCTATCTATATTAAAATTTAAAAATCTATATATATATTATATAATATATATATATATATATATATTTATGTAAATAAATAAATAAATAAATAAATAAATATTTATTTATTTATTTACACACACACACACACACACGCACACGCACACGCGCACGCACACGCACGCACGCTCGCACACGCACGCACGCACACACGCACACGCACACGCACAATCGCACAACGCACACATCACACGCAACAGACTCACACGCACACACACACACAACACACACACACACACACACACACACACACACACACACACGCTATTTATATTTTTTCTGAAATTTTCACAATGAACTGAACATCCTTTATTACTGTTGCCATCCCATTGATATCACTATTGTTGGATTCAGTCAAGGCCGAGCGATAGATTTTAAAAAGAGGTAAAAAAAAGTTTCGTAAAGTAGTTTATTGACTTTTTGTTTAATCAAATACTAATCAGCGTATTGTTATTATTATTGTTATTGTTACTATTGTGTTTGTCGTTAATGACAAATTTTGTCGTTTCAACTGACATGGACATTATTACTGGTAGCACTGATATGTTATTACCACCACTCTGTCAATATCATTGCAATAGTAACGATGTATCTGTCACAATGAAAATAATGGAAATAGAAACATGTGTATATGGTCGTAATAGCTTGTTTGGGTCTGTTATGTAGGTTGCGTACATAAGCAGACACATACGGGAACTTTTTTTCCTTTATTGAGCCGTAACTTCCACATCGGCCTATATAAGTGTTTATACACGTATAGACCTCGATTAAGACTTCCAGGACTCAATTCTGGTCTCCGAGTTACCCCCTGGGTGTGGGGCAGACGCAAACACGTAGTTACACGTTTCTATTTCCATTATTTTCATTGTGACATACGTTGTTACTACTATTATCGTTGCAGTGACAGAATGGTGATAATAGCATATCAGTGCTACTAGTAATAATGTCAGTTGAAACGACAAAATTTGTCATTAACGACAAACACAATAGTAACAATAACAACAATAATAACAATACGCAGATTAGTATTTGATAAATCTTTTTAAAATCTATCACTCGGCCCTGAATCCAACAATAATAATACCACTGGGATGGCAACATTGATAAAAGATGCTCAGTTCATTGTGAAAATTTCAGAAAAAAAAGAGAATCCTATTACTCATTTGCATTCATACCATTTTTTGCTGCAATAGTTATAATGCTGTGCCTGACATATTCATTTGTTTTAACCATTGATAATTAAAGATAATGATGGCATAAACACACTGGTATTGAAAAGGCACCAGTACTAATACCACTGGTTTAATGGTTATAATGCTGAGAATCAAACAAACTTCGTTCTTCTAATCAAAATTACACATGTATATGTATATATACACGCCGGCCATTGCGCTGCACATAAGGAACCTTTTCGTATTGAGGCCTCGGTCTGTTGGGTGCCGGAGTTAGCCATGAGACTGAGGCGTTTGTGGGCTGCTGGCGACGGCGGTGGCGGAGATGATCCAGTCGCAGTGGTTTCGAAGAGGAGACGCACACACACACACATACACATACTCACAAACACACACACACCCAAACATACATACATACACACAAACACTCGTCACTTTATTAGTTGGCTAACATATCAAGATAATATATTTTTTTTTAATGTATGTTTCAAAGTATACATATTTGCCTCTTGATATTCATCCTCATTGGAACTATCCAGCTATTATAATAATAATAGTGATAATAATAAAGGCAATAGTAATAATAATAAGGATAATAAGAATCCTATTAATAATCATAAATGATGATAATAACAGCAACAACAATGATAATGATAATAAGAAAAGTGATGATAATATAATCAGTAATAATAGTAACGATGATTATGATAATGATGATAACAATAATAACAATAACAAAATGATAATAATAATTATAGTGATAATAATAATGATAATAATAATAATAATGATGATAGTAATAATGATAATGGTAATAATGACAATGATATTAGTAATAATATTGACAAGAGTAATAATAGTAATAGAAATAAAAGTAACTAATGATAGCACTGAAAACGATAATGGTAATAATCATGATGATAATGATGACGATGATAATGATAATAATAATGGTGATAATAATAATAATAATGATAGTACTGATAATAATAATACCGATAGTAATGATAATGATAATAATAAACTAATATGATAATAACAATAATAATGATAATGATAGTGATAATAATAACGATGATAGCAATAATAACAGTAATAGTAATAATAATAATAATGATAATAATAATAATAATATGAATAATAAAATAATTAATAATAAATAATAATAATAATAATAATAATAATAATAATAATAATAATAATAATGATACTAGTAATGATAATGATAATGATAATAATAATAATAATAGAAAAATAATAATAACAATAGTAATAATAACAACAATAATAATCATCATGATAACAGCTGTAAGAGAATTCTGAGACTAACACTAATGATGCTAATGATGATTATAGTCAACCATCTTTTAGGAGTCTCTAATTGAACTGCTTTTTTATGTTACACATACACACACACAAACACACACACACACACACACACACACACAAACACACACATTCTCTCCACTCACACACACACACGACACCACACACCCACACACACACCTATTATATAATTATTATGTGCCGTGTGTGTGTGTGTGTGTGGTGTGTGTGCGTGTGTGTGTGTGTGCGTGTTTGTATATATATATGTGTACATATATGCATATATAGGATAGATAATATATGATATAATATATTATATATCATGTATGTATGTGTGTATATATGTAAATATATATATATTATATATAAATATATATATATAATAAATATAATATTATATATTTATAATTATATATATATATATATATTTATATATAATATATGTTATGTGTGTGTGTTTGTGTGGTGTTTGGTGTGTGTGTGTGTGTGTGGTGGTGTGTGTGTGGTTGTGTGTGTGTGTGGTGTGTGTGTATGTGTGTGTATGCGTGTGGGTGCGTGTGTGTGTGGGTGTGTATAAATAGGATTTCTACATCCTCCATATATATTTCCCAATGTATATTTTGTAATCTGACGAAATACTGAGCCCGCCATCTGTTGTCATGTTTCCTAATCACCCTGAAAAATGTTTTATACACGGATATTCTTTTTATCAATTATTTATATTTGGTGAAAAGGTATTCCGTGGTGGGTAACAATTATCTATAAATACATATGTTTCTGTTTCGGTATGTATGTGTATGTACGTGTTTGTTTTTTATGATCACTTTGTTTGACTCGTTATACTGTGTATGTCAGTATGCAGTAAAGTTGTTATTATTTTCTATTACTGCTACTAGTAGTAATGATAATTATAATATTTTTAGTTACAATAATGATAATGATAGTAATAATAATAATAATAATGATAATAATGATAATAATTTATACTAATAAATCATATATATAATAATAAGAATATGATAATTATTATCTAAGGAGGATTAATAATAGCAATAATATAATGATAATATACATCATATATAATATAATGATAATATAAGAATATGATAATAATAAGAATAATACTAATAATAATCTAAAATAATAATAATAATATAATAATAATAATAATATCTAATAATACTACCACAACAACAACAACAACACACACAATATAATAGTATAATAATCAATAATGATGATAATGATATAATGTAATAATGATAATAATAAAATAATAATATATTAATAATAATAATAAGAATAATAATCATAATAATAATAACAACAACAACACAACAATAATAATAGTAATAATCAATAAATAATGTAATAATAATATAATAATAACAATAATAATAATAATTGATAGAATAATAATGAATAATAATGCTGATGCTGATGATGATGATATGATGATGATGATGATGATGATGATATGATGATGTGATGAAATGATGATAGTTATGATGATGATTATCATAATAATAATGATAATGGATAATAATAATGATCATGACAATGATATTAACAATAATGATAACGATAGTAATAATAGTGATGATGATAATAATAATAATACTGATAATAATAATAACAACAACAACAACAACAACAACAACAACAATAATAATAATAATAATAATAATAGTGATAATGATAATAATGATAATGATAACAATGAATATAGTGGAAATGACAATGATAATAATACTACTGATACTACTACTACTAATAATAATAATGATAATAGCATTTATAATGATGATTCATTCTCAGTGATGAGGATGATAATAATGGTATTGATAATGATGGTAAAGATGAAAATAATCATAAAAATATAAAAGGGGGATCATCACATGCCGAAGATATGGTTAACTTTTAGTAACTAATTCCATATCGTATTTCAAACAGACACACACACACACAACACACGCACACACACACATACACACACACGCACACACACACACACAAACACCACACAACACGATAACACACCACACATAACACACACATAACACACACACACACACATAACACACACACAGACACACAGACAGACACACATAAAACACATACACACACACACACACACACACACACACACACACACACACACCACACACACACACACTCATTATTCCAGGCAATTTGATATAGAGAGTCGAAACTGAAAAAAAGAAAAGAAAAAATATATATATGTGCGAATGTCTGTATTTTCTGTCTGATTCACAGACTATATCCACTTCACTGAGATCAATGTCAGTGTATAAGTAAATACACTTATATATTCATAATGATAAATCCCGATAAACAGAGACGGTATGTAGGCCATGGAAATATCTAAAGATTTCCCTCCCATTTTTTCCCGTCAGAGTTCCTCGTTAAAACTGCCACGGAGTTCAATCTTTTCGCATATTTCTGTGTTGGAAAGTTTGGTCTGCATTGCTAATACGCCATTTGCACGAGGCATGGAGTTTCACTTGTAATATCATCATTCTTAATTGCTTCTTCTTTTAATTGCAGTCGTGTGTTATTCGGTTATATTTTCTCTCTTCTCCCGCCTCCCCCCCCCCCCGCATCTATTATGGATGCTTGGGTGTTCCTTCAAATGATGATGATACTGAAAAGGGCGTTAATGGAATATGATCTTGGCGGAACTAGGTGTTTCCTTTTATTAGAGGATGTGGCAATGGCGGTGTATGCTAAGTCGGTCAGACATACAAGCATCTGGGAGACATTTTCTGTACAGGTTCTCTTCCGCGAATGGGTTATTAAAGGTTATGGTGGTGAGGATGATGGCAATGGTGATGTTTATGGTGGTGATGATGATGGTGGGGATGTTTATGGTGAAGAAGATGATGTGGGGATTTTTATGGTGATGATGGGTATGAATGGTGGGGATGTTTATGGTGATGAAATTATATGGTGGGGATGTTTATGGTGAAGATGATAATTGGTGGGATGTTTTGTGATGATGATGAGGTGATGGTTGGTGAGGATGTGAAGGTGGGTTATGGTACTAGTGACGATGTAGTGGTGATTGATGATGGTGATGCTCGATTATGATGGTGTTGGTGGTGAGGAGGTGGAGTGATGGTTGGTGGTGAGGATGGTATTTATGGTACTAGTGTGGGGGGGATTTGATTGGTGAAAGTAAAAAAACACCATATTCCTCTTCGTCCCCTTTTTTTTTTACAAAACCAATAAAACCAGCCCATTCCTTTAAAAAACATTTCAGTTTTTTTTTTGAGGCGCCCCCATTTCTTTGGAAACTGGTTGGTTCCCCTATGAAAATTTTTTTTTGCCCCCCCAAAAAAAAAAAGTAAAACATTTTTGTTTTTCCCCCCTTTTTTCTATCCTTCCTTTCTAATTTTTTGAACTGGAATGCCCCCAATTTTTTTTTCCAAAATGCCCCTTTAATAATGGACCGCCGCCCCGTTGGTTTATATTATTATTATCCATTAATTAATTTTATTATTTAATCCATTTAATTTATTATTATTCATTAATTTATTTAATTTATCATTTTAAAAATTTATTATTAAATTTATTAATTATTTTATTAAAATGTAATTTTAATTATTATTATTTTAATTTATTATTAATTTTTATTAATCAATTAAAAATATATTTTTTTTTTTTTTCCCTTATACCAAGCTTTTTCCGCCCGGGCCGCCCCCCGTTTCCCCCCCCCCCCCCCCCCCAGTCCCATGGAAACACGATTAAAATGTCCCGGTTATTAAATAAATGACAAACTTTGAATGACTTTTGAGAAAGAACTGTTTTTTTTTTAATCTTAATCTTTTATAACCCCCTTAAGTTTTTTTTTTCCAGGATTTTAAAGTTTTTAAATAAAAATGGCAAAATTTTAAAATTATAAGAACCGGGTGAGATTATAATATGAACTGCCAAAACCTACCGAAAAAAAAAATGCATCCAATTATAATAATACAAATATAATTGCATATTATATACCATACCCCATATATTTTAAAATATATATTTCATTTATTATCATTTTATAATTTAATATAATATAATATACTAATTATTTATATATATATACCAATAACCATAATATGTTAAAACAACCACCACATTACACGCACACACAACACACCACACCACACACCAAACACACCCTATTATATATTATATTTATATAATATATAATTTATATAATAATATATTATATTATAATATAATATAACATCAACTGGTACATTATATATTTTCTCATAAATTAATATAATATATTATTATATTATAATATTTATATATATATTACTACACACAACCAAACAAAACATCTGGTTTTTGGTGTTTTGTGGGGGGGTGGTGTGGGGTGTGTGTGGTGGGTGGGTGTGGTGGTTTGGTTTGTTGGGGGTGTGGTGGGTTGGGGTGTGTGAAATGGTAGGTGTGTGTGGGTTTGTGGGGGGTGGTTTGGGGTGGGGGGGGTGGGGGGGTGGGTGGGGGGTGGGGGTGGGAGGAGGTTTGGGGGTGGGTGGGTGGGTGGGGTGGGGGTTGGGGGGGGGGGGTGTGTGGGGTGGTGGTGGGTTGGTGTTGTGGGTTGGGGTTGGTGGTGGGTGTGGGGTGGGGGATGTTAAGGGGGGCGGGGGGGGGGGGGGGGGGTGGCCGGGGGGGTGTTTTGGTGGTTAAAAAACAAATGTGGGTTGGGGGGGGGTACAATATATAAACATTTATACGTAATTATATATATTGCCCCATATTTTAAGGGGGAAAAAAAGATTTAAAAAAAAAAACACAACACAACACAACGGCAACAATTAAATCCCATACCTTTATTATTTAAGTTATTATTAGTATATTATAAACTATTAATTAAATTTATAATATATATAATTTAACATTTATATATTGTGGGTGGGTGGTTGTGTGGGGGTGGGTTGGGGTTGTTTTTGTTTGTGGTTGTTGGTTGGGGGTTGTGGGGTGGGGTGTGGTTGGTGGGGGGTGTGGGGGGTTGGTTTGGGTGGGGGGGGAGGGGGAGGGAGGGTGGGGGGTGTGGTGGGGGGGGTGGGGGGGGGGGTGGTGGGGTTGTGTTGTGGGGTGGGGGGGGGGGAGGGGGGGGGGGGGGGGGGGGGGGGGGGGGGGGCGGGGTGGGTGGGGGGGGGGGGGGGCGGGGGGGGGGGGGTGTTGTGTGGGGGGGGGGGGGGGGGCGGGGGGGGGGGGGGGGGGGGGAAACCCCGGGAAAGGGGGGAAAGAAAGAACCGCCACCAAGGGGCGGGGACGCACAAGGCAGAACAGGTGGAAATGGAGGGGGGGGGGGGGGGGGGGGGGGTGGGGGGGAAAAGAGGGCCCCGGGGAGGAAAATGGGGGGTGACAAGGACAAAAAAAAATTTAAAAGGGCCAGCATTGAAAAAAAAAAAAAAGACGGGGTTTTTGCTTGCCCCAGCCACCAAGGGGGAAAGACGAAAACGGGCCCCCCAGCACCGCGCCACAAACAAAAAAACGGAAGGGGGGGGGAAGAGAAAAAAGAAGAACCCGGGTTTTTTTGGTTGTAGTATGCCACCCCCAAATGATGAAGAAAAGCAAGTAATATTTTTTTTTGTTTTGTTAATGCCGGGCCTTTAGGGGTGGGGGGGAAAGGGGAAATTTTTGCACCAAAAGAAGAAACCAGAGGAAAAAAAAAAAAAACATTGAAGTCAAAAAGTGGGCCCACGGAAGGGGGGTGGCGGACAGCAAATTGCCGTTGAGAATGAGGGAGAAAAATTAAGGGGTTTTACACAACACAAACCACCGCACACAACAACAACCCACACACAACACGGCCACCAAACAAAACACAACACACGCCACACACCAACAACACACACACCACCACCACAACACACCACACACACAACCACACAAAAACACCCATAACAACCAACAACACACCCCACACAACACACAACACCACACACACACACCACCACACACACACACACACCACACACTATATATATTATATATATAATATTATATTCATAATAAGATAAATATATAGATAATAACTTATGTTATGTATAAATGTTGGCGTGGTGTGGGGTTTGGTTTGTTTGGTTGGTGGTATCAAATACATTATATTGGCAAAACAAAAATAATATATATACGTTATAATTGTTTTGTAAAAAAAAAAAAATATAATACCACTACATACCCACAAAACCACCGCACCAACCACACACGCCAACATACCATACACCAACCACAACACACACACACACACCACACACACCACACAACACACACCACACACACACCCACACACACCAACACACACCCCACCACACCACACCAACACAATACCCCCAAACACAACCACACACCACACAAACACACACACCAAACCAAACCCAACACCCCACACACACACCCACACACATATGTGTGGTGTGTGTTTTTATATATAAAATATATATTATTATAATATATATTATATATTTAATATAAAATATAATAAATATTTATACATGGTACATATATAATTATTAATATTTTTTATAATTAATATATATTATATATGTAAATTTTTTTTATAATATTATAATTAATATATAAATCTAGGTTGGTGGTGGTTGTAGGTGGTGTTGGGGGGGGGTGGTTGGGGGTTGTGGTGTGGGTGTTGCGTTTGTTATGTTTGTGTTGGTTACATAATATGTGTATGTTTATATTATTAATTAAATTATTATATATATAATATTATATTAAATAATGATAATTATATTATATATATATGTAATGTAATATATTTAATTGGGGGGGACACAAAATATATTGTAAATTTTATTACTTTATGTTAATGCCATGGTTAGTGGCCAATTTCCCATAATTTAAATATCCTCACCCCGGTCCTTAACAATTTTAAATGCCCATGTTAAATTTTTTTCTTTAAAACTAATTCCTGAAATATAAGTATAAGAATAGATAACAGTTTTTTTTTTTCCCCCTCAAGTCCCAATCAAGTTTTGTTTTTTGTCCCCCCCCCCCCCCCCCCCCCATATAATACCGACATATACCGTTGGTCCCCAGGAACCTGGACCCGGCGCCACCCCCCCGCGAAGCTGTTTTTTTTATTAGCAAAAAAAAAATATATTAAAATAAAAATAATAATTATAAATAAATAATAATAAATAATTTAATAAATTAATTAATTAAATAATAATAATTAAATAATGAAAATAATTAATAATAAATTAAATAAATAATAATTAATTATAATAATAAATAAATTAAATAATGATTAATAAATAAATAATTAACCACGAGGGTTCCATATTAGCATTGGAAAAAATGGCATTCAGTCCAAATTAGAAAGGGAAATAGAAGGGAAAAAATGTAAGAAAAAAATCATAGAAAACAGTTCAAAGGAAAAATGGTGCGGCACATAACAAAATGATTGTAAGAAATTGCTGTATTTGTTTTTTTTTGGTAAAAAAGACGAAGAGGGAATATGGTACTTCACACATCATCACCACTAGTACCATAAAAAACTTACCATCATTCACCCACACCCAATCCACATCACCATCCTCACCAACCAAAACCCATCCATAATTCAGCATCCCATCATCCATCACCACCTACCATCGGTCACTAGTACCATAAACCAACCTTTCCACCATTCCTCACCCACCCATCATCCTCATTCATCATCCACCATAAAACAATCCCCCCACCATTTATCATCTTCACCATAAAAACAATCCCCCACCATCATCAATCATCACCATAAACATCCCCACCATCGCCATTGCCATCATCCTCCAACCACCATAAACCTTTAATAACCCCATTCGCCCATCGCCATCACCATAAACAACCCCCACCATTTACCATCTCCACCCTAAACATCCCCACCATCATCATCACCACCATAAACATCAACCATTTTTCCATCATCCTCAACCACCATAAAACCTTTTAATAACCCATTTCGCGGAAGAGAAACCTGTACAGGAAAAATGTCTCCCAGATGCTTTTGTAATGTCTGACCGACTTTTAGCATACAACCGCCATTTGCCCAACATCCTCTAAATAAAAAGGAAAACACCCTAGTTCCGCCCCAAGATTCATATTCCATTAACGCCCCTTTTTCAGTATCATCATCATTTTTGAAGGGAAAACACCCAAGCATCCAATAAATAGATGCGCGGGGGGGGGGGGGAAGGCGGGAGAGAAGAGAAAAATATAAACGATAAAACCACGACTGCAATTTAAAAAGAAGAAGCAATTAAAAAAATGATTATATTACAAGTTGAAAAAAAAACCCCCATTGCCCGTGCAAAATTGGCCGTATTAGCAATGCAGACCAAAACTTTTCAAAACAGAAATAAATGCGAAAAAAGAATTTGAAACTCCGTGGCAGTTTTTTAAACGAGGGAAACTCTCTGGACGAAAAAAAAAAGGGAAGGGAAAAAATCTTTAGATATTTTTTTTCCATGGCCCCCTACAATACCGTCCCTGTTTTGTTTTATCGGAATTTTTATCAATTAAGGAAATATATAATAAGTGTATTAACTTAATACACTGACCATTGATTCTCAGTGAAAGTTGGGATTTTATAGTCTGTGGAAATCAACAGAAAAAAAAACAAACAGACCATTCGCACATATAATATATTTTTTTTCTTTTTTCCTTTTTTTTTTTTCAGTTTTTTTTAACGACTCCTCTTAAATACAAATTGCACTGGAAATTAAATGAAGGTTGTGTGTGGTGGGTGTGTTGTGGGTGTGGTGTGGTGTTGGGTGTGTGGTTTGTGGGTGTGTTGTGTGTTGTTGTGTGTAAATGTGTTTTTATTGGGTGGTGTCCCCCCTGTTCTGTGTGGGGGTGTCCTGTGGGTGTTGTTTTTTTTTTTGTGTGGTTGTTGTTTTGGTTTATGTGTGGTTGTGGGGTGTGGTTTTTGTGTGTTTTGTGGGTGTGGGTGTGTGTTTTTTATGGTGTGTGTGGTGTTTTGTTTTGTTTATGTTGTGTTTTGTGGTGTGGTGTGTTTTTTGTGTGTGTTGGTGTGTTGCGTGTGGTTTTTTTTTTTAGTGTGGGTGGTGGGTTTTTGGGTTGGTTTTGGGGGGTGTGGGTGTGGTGTGTTGTGTTGGGGTTTGTGGGTGTGTTGGTTTGTGTGTGGTTGTGGGGGTTTGGTGGTGGTGTTGTGTATGTGTGTTGGGTGTGCGGGTTGTGTGGGTGTGGGTGTGGGTGGTCCTGGGTTTTTTGAAATTACGATTATGGAATTAGTTTTTTACAAAAAAAAGTTTTAAACCATATCTTTCGGCATGTGGATTGATCCCCCCTTTTATATTTTTTATGATTTTTTTTTTTTTTCATTTCCTTTTTACCATTCCAAATTTATCAATACCATTATTAATCATCCCTCCAATCACTGAGAAATTGATATTCATCATTATAAAATTGCTATTATTATTATTATTATTAGTAAGTAGTATCAGTAGTAATTATTTATCATTATTATTATTAAATAACTACTTTTATTTATTATCATTATTTTTTTTCTGACTATTATTTAATTTATTTATTGTTGTTATCATCACATATTCATCATTATTATCATTTTCATTTCCCCATCATTATATTCATTGTTTTTTATTATCTTTCCATTATTTAAATCATTATCACTAATTATTTATTATTATTATTATTATTTTTTTGTTTGTTTGTTGTTGGTTTTTTGTTTTGTGTTTGTTGTTTGTTTTTTTTTGTTTTATTAATTTTATCATAATTATTTTACCAGTATTATTATTTCATCATACTATTTATTACTATCCGTTATCATTATTTTTTGTTAATATCAATTGTCCCATGGAATCATTATTTATTAATCATTATCAAAATTATTTATTATCATTTATCATCAATCAAATCATCATCATCAATCATTCATCATCATCATCATCCATCCCATCATAAATCATCAATCAATTCATCAATATCATTCATCCATAAATCATCCCATTATTATCATTATTTATTAATCATATATTATTATAATTTTATTTTTTATTATTTATTATTATTATTATCAATATTATTAATTATTAATTTTACTATTTAATTTTATTGTTGTTGTTTTTTGTTTGTTTAATTTTTTTTATTATTATTATTAATTATTATTAAATTAATTAAAATTTATTATTTATTATTATTATTTTAATTTATTATTATTATTATTATAATTATTTATTTTATTATTAATTTTATTATTAATTAATTATTATTCCATTATTTATCATTAATTATCAATTTATCCATCATTATTTATTTATTATTATTTACTATTTAATTATTGTGGTTGTTGTTGTTTTGTTTGTTTTGTTTGTTTTTTTATTAATTATTATTAATTTATTAATTATTTTTTTATTATTATTATTATTTTATTATTAATTATTATTATTATTAATTATCATTATTTAATTTATTTGCTATTTATTAATCATCAATATTATTATAATATTAATTATTATTATTAATTTTATTATACTAATCAATTTATCAATTATTTGTTAACTAAAAAATATTTATAATTTATTCATTTACTAAAACAATAGTAAGCAGTAATAGAAAAAATAATAACAACTTTTTTTACTGCATAACTGACATTTACAACAGTAAAAAACGAGTTCCAAAACAAAGTGGATCATTAAAAAAAAAAAACAAAAACACCGTACATACACATACATACCGAAACAGAAAACATAATGTATTTTTATAGATTAATTGTTTACCCACCCAGGGAATAACCTTTTTTTCAACCAAAAATATAAAATAATTTGATAAAAAAAAGGAATTATCCGTGTATAAAAAAAACAATTTTTTTCAGGGGTGATTTAGGAAAACATGACAACAGATGGCGGGGCCTCAGTATTTTCGTCAGATTACACAAAAAATATACATTTGGGGAAATAATATATGGAGGATTTTAGAAAAATCCTATTTATTACACACCCCACACCACACCGCAAAACGCCCAAACCACCCAATACACAACACACCATACAACACACCCACAACACACACACACACAAACAACCCCCACCACACACCACACACACCCACACCACACACATACAACTACACACACACATCACAAAAATACAAATTTTTATATAATATATAAATAAAATTATTATATATTATATAATAATATATATAATATATATATATTTTTATATATATAATATATTATTTATATATTAATATTAATTATATTTACAAATATACACCACATACATATAAAACATATATTATATAATGAAATTATATAAGTATATAATATATATATATATATATAATATATAATATATAATTACCAAAAATTATATAACATATATAATATTATAATAAATATATTATATATTTAATATAATATTATATATATTACATATATATACATAATATTACAAAATATTATATATAAACACCACACAACACACCCAACACAAAACCACACACCACAACACCACAACACACACCAACAACAACCACACGCACATATAATATATAATATATATATATGTGTGGTGTGTGGTGGGTGTTGTGTGGGTGGGTGTGGTGTGGTGAGTGTGGGGTGGAGGGTGAGAGAATGGTGTGTGGTTTTGTGTTTGTGTGTGTGGTTGTGTGTGTGTTGTGTGTGGTTTTTGTGGTGTGGTGTGTTTGTATGGTTAACAAATAAAAAAAAGCAGTTTCAATTTTAGAGACTCCCCTAAAGATTGGTTTTGACTATAATTCATCATTAGAAAATCAATTAGTGGGTAGTCTCAGAATTCCCTTTACAGCTGTTTTTTTTTTTATTTATTCATGAATTATTTATTAATTTTTTTTTTTTTAATTTATTTACTATAAAATTTTATTATTATTTTTTTTTTATTTATTATTTTTTAATTTTATTTATTAAATTTTTTTTATTAAATATTTTATTTTTTTATTATTCATTTATTATTTTTAAATTATCACCATTAAATCATTGTTTGTTTTATTTAACTAATTTTTTTTTTTTTGTTTGTTGTTTTTTAATTTTTTTTTGTTTTTTTTATTATTGCCCCATGGTTATTTTTTATTTAAAAAGTTATTATTTTTTTTTTATTTATTTTTCATTTTATTATTTTTAATTTAACTTTTTTATTTGGTTTTATTATTGCTATTTCAATCCGTTATTTTATTATCCACTATTTCATTTATTTTTTATTTTTATTGTTTGTTATTTTAGCATTATTTTTAGGGAATTTTTTATCCATTTTTAAAAAAACCCTCATTTTTTTTTTAAACCCAATTTAAAATATTATTTTTAAAATCTTTATGTTATTATTTATTTGGTTATTATCCCAAAAATTGGGTTATTTTAATTACCCATTTTATCATTATTTTTTTTAATTCGGTTTTTTTATTTTTATCAGAAAATATTTTTTTAAAAAAATTTTTTAAAAAATTTTCACCATTATTTTTTAAATCCATTTATCATCCAAACCCCAATTTTTATAAAAAATTTATTTTTTACCCTTTTACTTTTTTTTTTTCCCTTTTGCTTTTTCAATTTTTTTTTTTTTTTTTTTTTTTTTCTTTTTTTATTAAAATTTTCCCCTTGTAAATTTTATTATTACAAAATATCATTGCCCCCAAAACCCCATTTATCCATTTTTACACCCAAAAATTTTTTTTTAAAAAATTTAATTATTTAATTTTTTTATTACAACTATATTTTTTATTATAATTTTTTTTGGTTTTTTATTTTGTTTATTTTTTTTTTTCAATATTTCTAATCAATCGTTTTTTAAAAATTTACTGATTTATTATTTTCACCCACTTTTTAAAAATTATTATATTTTTATAATTGTTGGTTTTTTTTATTATCATATTTTATTTTTTTTTTATTAAATAATTTTCTATTATTCCTTATTAATTAATTTATTTAAATTTTGGGGGCCACCTTTTATTAAATTATTATCCACTATTTAATTTATTATAATAGCTGGATAGTTTTCACCAAATGAGGATGAAATTTCAAGAGGGCAAAAATTATGTTTATACTTTTTGAAAACATTTCATTAAAAAAAAAAAATATTTATTTGATTTGATTTTTAGCCAACTATAATAAAGTTGACCAAGTTGTTTTTTTAATTTTTTTTATTATTAATGTTTTTTTTTTTTTTGGGTGTGTGTGGGTTTTTTTTTTTTTTGGTTATAAATGTATGTTTTTGTTTTTCCCTCTTTCAAAATCTTTACCATTGCGACTTGGATTCATCATTTCGAAAGTTCCGCGCTTTCAGCCCAAAAAACCCACCTCCAAATTTAAAATGGGATTTAAAGTCGGCCCCCCAACGACAACGGGGGCCTAATTAACGAAAAAAAAGGGTTCCTTATGTTGAGCGCAATTGGCGGGCCCTTGTTAATTATATAAAATTTATACTTTGGTTGTAATTTTTGATTAGAAAAAGAATTTGGGGTTTGTTTTTGATCTCAGCTTTTATAACCATTTAAAAACCAGTGGTATGTTTAGTTTAACTGGTTGGCCTTTTTCCAATACCCAGTGTGGGGTTTTTTTTGCCCATCATTATCTTTTAATTATCAAATGGTTTTTAAAACAATAAAATAAGTCCAAGGCCCAGCAAAATACTAATTTCCAACGCAAAAAAATGGTATTGAATGCAAAAAATGGGGAAGTTTCTTTTTTTTTTTCTTGGGAATTTTTTTCAAAAGAAACAATTGGGCATCTTTTTTAATCAAATGTTTTTTTTGCCATCCCCAGTGGTAATTATTTAATTTTCTTGTTTGGATTTCAGGGGGATTTATTTAAGTTTTTTAAAAAAAATTTTAAATCAAAATATAATTTAATTTGGTTTTATTGTTATTTTTGTTTAAATTATTGTTTTTACTTGATAATTTGTAGGAATTTTGGTCGTTTTTTATGCAAAATTTTTTTTGTTCCCGTTTTTTTTTCAAACTGACATTATTAATAGTAACATTTTATATGGCCATTTATTATTCACCATTCTGTTCCCACTGCAACGGAATATTGTAGTAAACCTAAAAAAATGTTTGTCCCACAATGAAAATAATGGGAAAATAGAAAACGTGTAAACTAACGGGGTTTTGCGTCTCCCCCACACCCCAGGGGGGTAACTCGGGGGACCAGAATTGAGTCCCCTGGAAGTCTCATAATCGAGGTCTATACGTGTATAAAACCACTTATTATAGGCCGATGTGTGGAAAAGTTTACGGCTCAATAAAGGAAAAAAATTCCCGTTATGTGTCTGCTTATTTTACGCAAACCTACATAACAGACCCAAAACAAGCTATTTACGACCCAAATACACATGTTTTTCTATTTCCATTTATTTTTTTCATTGTGACAGATACATCGTTTTACTATTGCAAATGATATTTGACAGAGTGGTGGTAAATAACATATCAGTGCTACCAGTTAATAATGTCCATGGTTCAGTTGGAAACGACCAAAAAATTTTGTCATTAAACGACAAAAACACAATTAGTAAACAATAACAAATAAAATAACAATACCGCTGATTAGTATTTGATTAAAAAAAAAAAAAGGTCAATAAACTAACTTTACGAAACTTTTTTTTTTTTACCTTCTTTTTTTTAAAAATCCTATCGCTCCGCCTTGAAACCCAAAAAACAATAAGTGTTTTTCAATGGGATGGCAAAACCAGTAATAAAGGATGTTTTTCAGTTTTCATTGTGAAAAAATTTTCAGAAAAAAATATAAATAGTGTGTTGTGTTGGTGTTGTGTGGTGTTGTGTTGTGTGGTGTTGTGTGTTGTGTGGGTGGTGTGTGTTGGGTGTGGTTGTGTGTGTGTGTGGTGTGGGTGTTGGCGTTGGTTTGGCGTGTGCGTGTGGGTGGCGTTGTGCGTGGTTGGGGGTGGGTGTGCGTGGGGGCGTTGGGCGTGCGTGGTGGCGTGCGGGCGTGCGTTGCTGGTGGGCGTGGCGGGCGTGTGGTGTGCGGCGCGTGTGGCGTTGGGTCGTTGGTGTGGTGGGGTGTGTGTAAATAAATAAAATAAAATAAATTTTTTATTTTATTTTATTTATTTAATTTATTTTTTTTTTACATAATAATAATAAAATAATATTATATATATATTATATAATATATATATATATATATTATATATATATATATTATATGTATGTTTTGTGTGTGGGTGGGGGGGGTTGTGGGTGGGTGGTTGTGGTGTGTGTGTTTGTGTGTGTTGTGGTGTGGTTGTTGTGTGGTGTTGTGTGTGTGTTGTGGTGGGGGTTGTACGTTTTAGACAAACAGCAACCACAAATGACAACTGAGAATAAAAAATTTAATAAAATCATAAATAATAATAGTAGTTTTTTACTAATTTTGTAGTAGTAGTAAGTAGTGGTAACCAGTAGTAGTAATAGTAAGTAGAAAGTAAAAAAGAAAAAACTAGTAGTAATGGTAGTAGCATTTGTGGTGTAGTAAGTATAGTGTAGAAAGTAAATAAATATTTAGTAGTAAATAGAATTTGGCAGTAATAGTAGTAGTAGTAGTAGTACTAAGAAGTAGTAGTGAGTAACAGTTTTGAAGTTTGGTAAGTAGTAGTTAGTTAAAGTAAGTAGTAGTATAGTAAAATAGTAGTAGTTTTTTTTTTTGCAGAAAGTAAAGTAAAATAGTTAGTAGTTGCAGTAGTAGTTAGTAAATAAAAATAAAACTAGTAGTAGTAAGTAAGTAAATTAGTAAGTTGTTGCAGTAGTAGTAATAATAAAATAAACTAGTAGTAGTAAAATAGTAAAAAAAAGTAGTAGTTATTTAGTAACAGTAAAGTAAAGTGTTTTTAATCCAATTACAAATTAACCAATAATATTATTATTTATTAATTTTATTATTATTTATTTATTATATTAAAATCATTAATAAAAAATAATAAAAATAAAAAAAATAAATGAATAATAAAAAAGAAATATAAAAAAATAAAAATAAAACTACTAACTAAATTACTAAAATAATTCTTAAATTAATACAAAATTACTAAATACTAATATATAAATTAAAACAACAATTAACAAAACAAAACAACATAATAATAACAAATATAATAATATAATAATAATAAATAATTATATTATTAAAAATAATAATAATTTTTAAAAATAATAATTTATTATCATATTATCATTTTAATCAATTTAATCATTATCATTTATCAAATAGATCATCATCCATCATTCATCATCATCATCAAACATCATCATCATCACCATCAAATTCATCATCATATTCAAAAATCATCCATCAATCCATCATCAATTCAATTCATCAATTTATCCATTAATCAATTATCCATTAATCAATTTATCATTAATTCATTTTCATTTATCATTATCATCATTTATTTATTAATTAATTAATTATTAATTTAAAATTATTATTAATTATTATAAAAAATATAAAAATAATATTTTTTATAATAATAATAAAATAATAATTTTTTAAAATAACAAATAATAATAACAACCACAACAACAAACAAAACAAAATTTAAAGCCAAAATCCCCCTTAATACGTGGCAATCTGTTCTACATACAAGTCAACAGCTGTGGTGGTAAAAAAAAACAAAAAAAAAAAAACTCTTTTTTATGAAACCACCATTTGAGCACTATCTAATCATATTGGAAGGTTTTTTTTTAAAAAAAGAAAATTCCATTTTTTTTTACAAACTCCTCCTTTTTATATTTACATGTGTTTAATTATCATCCTTTCTTTTAAACAGAAAGCTTTTCTTTTTTTTCACCTAAGTGAAATTATTTTACAGTATCCTTAAAAATTAGATTTACTATAAAAACCATGCCCAAACAAACATTTTTCACCCTCCCTTCCAAACCACATTTTTCATAAAGAAATTCCCAATTTTATTTTTCATAATAAAAAAAAAAATAGCAACTTTTTTATTTATTGCATAATTCCCTTTGAATAAATCTATAGTATCAAACTCCCCTTTCTCTCCTCATTCAATTACAGATTTTTTTTCAACTTTCCCATAAACCTTATGCATGCTTTAGCCAATTAAAAAAATCATATTTGAATTACAATTAGAAAAAAAAAATTTTTTTGTTTTCCATTTTTTTATTTAAAACCTATTTTTAAAATGTGACATTTTTTATAAAGAAAAGTTTTAGCAACTAAAAAGTATAAAACAAAAAAAATAATAAATCATGAAAAAAAAAAAAATAAATCCTAGTGCTTACTTTCCCTAATAAAAAAATTATCAGTAAAAACAAAAACCAATAACAAAAAAAAAATAAATATAATAATAATTTAAATTTTTAAATAATAATTAATAATAATAAAATAATTAATAAATAAACAAAAATTAAAAGGAAAGAAGACAATTTAAGGAAAAAAAAAAACAGATTGAGAACGGATAGGAGTTAAAAGAAGAGCATCTTAGAAAAGGGAGTATAAAAAGCAGTGTTAAAAAGAATAACAAAGAAAAAAAAACAAATCAAGGACAAAAAAACTCATTTTAACTTACCTCCTTTGGAATTAAAAATTCAAAACCGGCCAGGTTGAAAAAGGAAACTTTTCATTTGGTGGTAAAAATTTAATAAAACTTGTTTTTTAGACTTTAAAAATTTGGGCTAAATCATTTAATAGATTAAAAACTAGAAAAGAAAATGTGGGAAAACTTAAATTATACTAGAATGGTTTTTAAAAAGAAAAATCTATGCATTACTTTTTGTTTTGATTATAATAGTTTTTCAGCAACAGTGTTGTTTTTATAGCTTGTTAAGATTTACTTACCAACAGAAATGGGCTAAAGAAATATTCTTGAAATATTTTCAATTTCATTCTCATAATATAATATAATTAATTAATTTGAAAAAAAAATAAATTTTTTTATGCCCTAGCATTTCTCTATGAATAAAGGTTTTTGTTATGATAACTGAATAAATATGAATATAGTTTTTTTTCATTTTTATATTTTAGGTGCACATAAATTCCAAAAACTTTTTTTTTTCTCATCCCTCTTCTCCTCTCTTATTTGCACTGTAAGCTTTTTTTGAAAGGGGTGGACCTCCATTCTTTACATGGAAAGGCTCCCCCTAGTCTTGTTTACTAAAACAATTATACATTATGGAAGTACTATTTTTGCCGTAGAAAAAGGGGGGAACCAAATATAAAGCAAATGGGATTATTTTCAGAATAGATTAAATTTTTAACAGTTTTTTAGAATGTTTGACGTATTGCTGGTCTGTTCCATACTTTTTTTCATGAACCCACCTTCCTTAAGCTAATATCTTGCATCTATTTAAGAAAGAAAAGTGGGAATTTGTTTTAATACTGGGAAAAAAACTTTCTTTTTCAGCTAAAAAACTTATAAGAACAATCCTTCAATTTCTCCTTTTTTTTTTTTTTACTTTCCCCTGACCATAATTTTTTAATAGTAAAAAGTGGAGGTTTTTGGGGTTCCTGAATTTTAAAAAAGGTTTTTAAAAGTAAAGCAGTCCCATAATATGGCTCCCTTTCCATTGGACATTCCCCTCCCCATAAAAAAATAATTTGCAATTATCCCATATTAAAGACGTATTAATTTATTCACATATTTCCACCCACACACGTTCCACCAGCCCTCATTCTCTTTTTCACTAAGGAAGGGTGACCAAAATTTTTTTCTCCAAATATCGCCCCCCCTTTGGAACAAAAGGGTTCCCTTTTTTCACTGGAGGTGGCAGGTTTGTTGCCTTTTCTTTGGTTTTTTTTCCAGGGAATCTTCCTTCAAAAAAGGTCCACCCCCATTTCCGCGCTGCTCCTTCAAACAGATGGGCCGGTTTTTTTTTTTTGGGTGGGAGGGGTACGAAAAAATGCTTTCTTCTATGTTGTTACTGTTAGGAAATTGGGATTATGAAAGTAGTGGATTTAAAGGAAAATTGAAATGTCTAAATGTGTTGCACCAACATGGACAGATAGAAAATGTATTTGGGAATATTTTTTTTTTTGTTTCACATTATAATTTTATTCCTTTCCAAAAACCTAATTTCATATTCAAAAAAATTAAAACTTTTTATTTTTAATTCCCATTCTATCCCTTCTATTTCATCATTTTCTTTTGGTTTATTCATTACTCCCAATTCCCCTGTATATCCTTTTAGTCATATTTTTTTTCATTATTTTTCCTATCAATCCCCTACTAGAAAAGAAACAAACCCGAAAGAAAATCCAAATCAAGAAAAAAGACCATCCTTGCAAAAAAATTCCTTTCTCTTTCTCTCCACTTTTGTGGTGGTTTGCTGGAGTAAAGCATTACTTCCCAAGTGGATTTTAACTTTTCTGGGCTTTTTTTTTTTGCTCTGGATATGGAAACTTACCATTAGCTTTTCTATTTTTTTTACTTTATGTGGAAACTTATTGTTTCACCCACACTTTTTTATCCCTGCGTTCCTTCATTTTAGAGGGAATATTTCATAATAATAAAATATGGTATAACCTTCAGACACTTTTATTGGAGGTTTCAGAAATACAAATTAACCACATTTAACATATTCCAAAAAAAAAATTGTTAAATAGGCCAATGCTGGGCATACCCCAACCCACCTTGGGAATATTTCCCCCTCTTTCATGTATAAAATAAACATTACAAAAATCTATGAGCATACAATCCATTAAAAACTTTGATAAAAAAAAAAGTTTATCATTTCCATATTTATATTACGAAATGACCATAGTAAAAAAGGTTTTATATCAAATTATCAAAATAATGCCAACCATTAAGAAATTCATAGTATAAAAAAACAACGTCATAATATTTAACATGAAATACATTTTTACTTATGACCCATGTTTTTTATCAATTTTGCTATTTTTGGGACTAATTTTGGAAAAAATTTTAATTCAAAAACAGATGTGAAAAAAAAAATACAAAATTAAACTTACTAATCCAAAGCCTCCTATTATTAAGTTTATAATTCGGCAAGCATGAAAAAATAGATATACTGAAGTAGGTCCCCCCCTTTGAAATTCTTTTTTTTTGGTTTAATTCAATTATAGATACCCAATCTAATTTTAAACTGATTAAATTTTTTATGTTTTTTCACCATTTGGAATGAATTTACTTTGGGGTAATTTTTTTTTTGATTTGTAAATAATAAATCTTATTACCCACCACGGGTTTAAATTTTTACACAGTTAACACATTTTTTTTTTAAAAAAAAAAAATTTTAAGGGCAATTTCTCTAGCACTCTCAAATTTCCCATATTTTAACCCAGAAAATACCAACTTTTAGCTCCAACAAAATTTACCAAAAATTTTTTTGTTTTTTTTTTTTTTATTTTTACCTTTAGTTTCATGGAAAAAAAATTTAATATGAAAATTTCGAAATGAAAAAAAAATTTGGAACCTCTAAGAACAACAAAACATAAAAATTATTTCAACAAAAAAACTTACATTACATTACATTAGATTTAACATTACCTTTTTTGTAATTAACATTACAGATCTTACATTTATCAACAGCATTTAAATTAAAAAAATTGACTTACTAAATAGATATTATTCAACCAGACAAGCCCCTGTTTTAATGGTAAACCACCACAATTGTTTTTCCTCAGAAAATGAACTTTCAAAAATAAGAAAATTTTTTAAAGCTTTTTTTTTATTTGTTTGTTCCCCTTTTTAGTCCCCCTTCTGTATCTATTTTTCCTTTTTTTTCAATTTATTAATGCTCCTATTGTTTTTTTTTTTTCTTGGTAGTCCACACTTTTATTTCCAATTTTGCTATTGTTTTAAGATAAATAATTTCCCATTTAAAATTCTTACATTTTTAATATAGAATAAGCCTATAGTTCTAAAAATCACCAATTTCAAATAGTCCTTAGTAAAATAATTTAAATAGAAAACCATCAAGAATTTTTAATGATCAGAATTGAAAATAAACCCTTTAAAGTATAAATTTATGCAATTTCATATACAAGCTATTAAAAATCAGCTTAATATCCATATAAAAAATAAGGCTAAATTTCTATAAAAATTACCCTTTTGAAAGTACAATTTTTTTTTATTTTAAAAACCAAATAAAAAATTATTCAAAAAAAAAAAAAAGTTTTTTATACAATCATTTAAAAATAATTTCGAAAGTTACAAACTTACAATGTAATTTTTATTAATACCTGAAAAATGAACATATTGAAAAATCACCACCAAATTTATCCCCAAAAAATTAAAATCTTATAAAAAATCCTTTGAAAAATAAAAATTCTAGTCCAAAGTTTTTTAATTTAAACCAAGAAAAAACAGAATCTACAAAATTTTTTTTTTTTTATCTTTACCCCACAAACCCCTTATGAAAACCTGCCTTGCAGCAAGGCAAAAGTGAAATTTGTAAAGAGCATACGTCCTCAAGCACGTTTTTTCATCACCAACCCCCACCATGTTTAAGAAATTTCTTGCAACTATCTGGAAAAATTTAAGAAATTTTTCTTTAAATTTTTCTGGTTGAAAAAAAATTTTAAGCCAAACCAAAAATAACCACTAATTATTAGACTTTTTTTTTTTTTTTTTCAAGGATAAAAAAAATTTTATTAAAAAAAAAAATAAATATCTGTATTATTTTTTACAAAACTGTTTTACCTTAACTTTATGAAAACCAAAAGCAGAGAAAAAAAAATAAATTTAATTGCTGATTTTTGTTGATTCAACCAAAGAAAAAAAATTAAATTTATAACCAAAATTAAAATGGAATATATAAAAAAGTTAAA
>NC_051396.1:44833802-44851122 GCF_015228065.2 Penaeus monodon
TTCCCCTACCCCCCGAACCTCACATCTCCACCAAAGCCTTTTTTCCCTGGGGGTTTTCCCCTTTCCTTTTTTTCCCAAAGTTGCTTTTTAAAAGGGAACCCTTGAAGGCGATTTTCTCACTGTCCCCAAAAAACAGTAGATCGTTTCTTACCCAGTACCTTTAGGGGGGAGTGAGGTGAACCATTTAAAAATAAAAAAGGATTTTGACGCCTAGGGGTGCTCACACTTTTTATTTTACTGAAGCCATTTTGTGCCCTTGCTTCTGCTGTGAGGCCGGTTTTGTTTCAGGAGGTCATCGGTTCACAATAACGGGCCCTTTCCAGCTTTTCATCATCCGAAGTAATACTCCTAAAACAAATAAAAAAATTTTTTTATGCATACAAATATTTTTTCAGTACAAGTAAAATCACCTTCATGAACATCAGAATTTTTACTTTTATTACAAAAAAATTAGTGTTTAATAACATAATTGGGGTTTATATAAGAATTTTATATCATAAAACACAAAAAAAATATACTACCATGTCTGGACATTTTGTATATCATCAAAATCATGTCATCATCTTTTTCCTTTTGGCCATGAAGAACACGCTCCAAAGCACGCTCCCCATAAAATCGAAAGGAATCCATCCCTTCAGAAAAACAACTTTTTTGATCAAAGCGAAGTGAACGAAATCGTAACACAGAACAGACACTAAAAAAATAAAGTATATGATGAATTTCATTCCATTTTTCACACCATGGATCAGGTAGTGTTGAAAAAGAAAAAATAAAAAGCAATAAACCACCTGGAGACTGCTTTGCAAATGACAACAGAGAGGAGGTGTGGCGTGGCACAGTCATTGATTTTGTAGGGAGGACCAGAGGTCCCAAGTACCACAAGGAGAAGGTTGCCACCCCTTAAATATGAGCAGTGAACGTCCGAAACGTTGCACTCTTACAGCTCTCCACTCCTTTTTAGCTCGGATCACTAGAAAAGAAGTAACAATTGTACCTCGGCGATATAGGGTTAAAACAGAAAATGTTTAAAAAATTTATCTCACTAAAATCACCCGGTTTTCTTTCAGGGTTTAAACATGTTATATAAAAAAAAAATAAGCATTAAAAAATCTTTCTTTGGGAATAGCTTTCAATCTGATTCTGACCAGATAGGGTACCATATAGTATTCTGGGTTGATAAAGCTAGCCTATAGGTTAAATATAAGGTTGCTAGGCCCGGGAAAAACGGCGTCAGTAGGGGGTCAGGTATCAAGCCCTCTGTTAAAACGGTTTTTTGGTTATATTTTATACGAACCCTTTTTGATATAGGATGTGGTTCATTTTGGGATTTTTTCGGGTTTGTTTCCTTGGGGTGCCTACAGCGTTTAAACCTTTATTAATCCTTTTTTTTACACAAATGCCGGGAAGGCTTTTCTATGATAATGAAACACCCATACACCCAAAAAAAAAAACCTCCCCCTCAGGTTAATTTTCAAGAAGATGGAAAGGGAAAATGCAATTGCCTTTGCTCAAGCAGACGAGGTTACAAAGGGGTAAAGGTGTGGTTACACGGCCACGATTTATGAAACTAATCATTTTTAGTGGATTTGCCCCCCCCATTGGGCATTCCCCTGCTTTTTCCTACCGTCCGAAGCGAGGGCAAAACCCGTGATCCATCGATGTTCCCGTGGAAAAAACATACCGTGAGAGTCTAGGTATACATGGCATTGTCTAATTAAAATTTATGCATTATAATTAATATAAATTTTTAAATAAAATTTCAATTTTTAATTATGATGTAAAAATTATCATATATATACTTATATTAATTATTATTTAAAAAAATAAAAGAAAAACAATGCAATATATCTTGTATCCTCATTTGACGGACGAACATAAACAAGCGCGCATATTTTTCGAAGAGGAAGAACATCTTCTCGTCATATGAGTGACTGCGGACACGATTTGTTTTGATGCTGTGATCCAGTGGACTGAGCTGGTGGTTCTTTTCATAGTGTAACCAAAACGGATGGGCGGGTGGGTTCCAAGTCACTGATAATCGTTGGATTCCAACGAAATAGTTGGTCAGTCTAACCGTACCTTAAGGGTGTGGGGATAATATGGTTTTGCTTGATTCTATAGTACACATATTACACCATAGCAATATTCTGTTATTCTTTATATTTGAAGAGTTATTTCGATGGTAATGATGACCTTAAAATAGGAAGGAGAAAAACAGGTTATGAGGGTAGAGGTTGATTGTTTCTGAAATGAATAGTCAAAGCAAATCAAAGTGTAATATTTTTTTTACACACCAGGTTCATTTATTCCCATCCATATTAGGAAATTATTATAGAGTATTCTTCATTAAAATGTTTTAAAATGCACCAATAAGTTTGATATTTATCAATCAGATTGCATCTAAGATAGATGTATACTTCCTTGTGTCATATGGCACCTGAAATAAACAATTATGATTCCAATAATATAACAAAAAAGTATGGAGGAAAAGAACCTTACACTTCTTATAAGATGCACCAGGAATAGAGTAAGAATTTGAATATAAAGCACATTATTTTTCACTAGAAACTGCTACTAAATTATGGCAATAAATTACTTGAGTAATTAATTTTGTATTATTTTATCTGTTAAGATAGAAATCTTAAATATGATTTAAGAGTACGAATGTCAAAGTGAATTCATAAATTAATTTTTGGAAAATCAACAGGTTGTTGTGATCACAGGAGCAAACTCAGGTATTGGGAAGGAGACAGCACGTGACTTAGCAAGTCGTGGAGCCATAGTAATTCTTGCATGCAGGAACCGCCAGGCAGCTCTTGAAGCTGGAAAGGACATCCGTACTACCACTGGAGATGGTGACTTGGCAAGTAACTTTTTATTTAGTTAGGGAATTAAATTATCAGCATTGATTTATTGCTGAAATGAATTTGATCCATTGGCACTGGGTGTACACACTTCATTGGAGTTCTGTCTTGCAAATTTTGTTTAGTAACTAAGTGCTGGCTGTGGAAACATTTGGTAAGCAAAGAGTCAGTTTGTAGCCTTATGATCTTTATTTTCCTAATACTGTTATTGTTGTTATTATTATTGCTGTTATTGTTATTATTATTATTATTATTATTATTTTGTATGTGCGTGCGTGCGTGCATGCATGCGTGCGTGTATGCATGCATGCGTGCGTGTGTGTTTGCGTGCATGCGTGCGCGCTTGTGTGTGTGTAGATGTATGCGTACACGCACACACACACACACACACACACACACACACACACACACACACACACACACACACACACACACACTTACATTTCTGCATACATACACATACACTTCTCCTCCTCCTCTTCCTCTTCCTCTTCCTCTTCCGCTTCCTTCTCCTTTCTTTGTTATTTGTGCTATATGTTCATTTTTAATTTCAAAGTAGATTTCCATAGCAAGATATTCCATCTAATATATTTATACAAGTTATTCTATAATGTTTTAACATCTGATATCCATCACAGATTGTCATGGACCTTGACCTAGGTGACTTGGCTTCAATTAGGTCATTTGCATCGAACTTCATGGAGAAGTTTAGTAAGCTTGACGTCTTAATAAACAATGGTGGAGTGTTTATCCCCCCAGAAGAGCGCAGGAAGACTAAGGATGGCTTTGAAATTCACTTTGGGGTAAATCATTTGGGTCATTTTCTCCTCACGCATCTGCTCTTTCATCATATTCAGCGCACACCTAGCTCTCGGTATGTGTTTGTTGACTCTTTGTTGAAATATATCATTGATTGTTGCAATTTGTTTAGATATGTTAAGTGACAGTATATGAAATTAAGAAACATCTTGCTGATAAAACCTGTAAATCAACATTCAGCAATTAAAATGTGTTTTCAGGATTTTTTACCTACCTCTATTGAAGGCAAGTTATTTGGAAATTATAACTTTAGAAACCAAAATGAGCAGTGTGTCATTAGCTATTGCTTTACTAACTAGTGTTATTGAAAAATAATTAAATGATAACCAACACAAACCTTTACAGAATTGTTAATGTGTCATCACTTCTCTACAAATGTGGCAAGATAGATTTTGATAATCTGGATGCAGATAAAGGCTGGGACAAGAAAGTCAGACATAACACCCTCTACTGTAACTCTAAGCTAGCAAACATCTTCCATAGCCAAGAACTGGCTAAGAGACTCCAAGGCAAGTATTGATTTTCATGTCTTTCCTCTTAATATGGGAATTTCTGTTCAATTATTAACTTCACATGTACATACATACATGTAGTTTACAAAGGTCAGACAGAAAAGTTTATAGATTCTAGAAATATTATCTTTTTAATTGAAACATTTACATTTTAAGCTGTATCCTCCAAAGCCACTTCTTGTGGGCCTAAGCTTGGATTCCCCAGGACAAGCTTTTGAGACTAGTGTACTCTGCCACAGCAGTTTCGGGATTCTAAAGTCTCCTTCCATAGAGCTTTCCTTTGTTTTTTTATCTCATATAGAAATTGCAAGTAGCCAGGTTGGGACTGTAAGGAAGATGGCTCATGCAACTCAGCCTTAACTTTTCAAAAAGTCCACTGATAGGTGTGCAGTGTCGAGATGCATTGTCAGAAACAAGGTGAAAGGTCTTGATGCCACCCTTGAGCTGTTTCATTAATTCTCCAGCAATTTGAGAAGACAGATGGTTGTAAACCAGTGGGCATTATCTATTTATTGGTTTTGAACTTGATATGCTTGTGCTCATGCATGTAAAAGAATAATAAAACCATCACCTTTCCAATAGTGCTAGACTTCTTAACTTCTGTCACTGATTTTAAGGTCATACTGATGAATTCAGGATTCCTCCACATATAACAGTTCTCTGCACATCCCTCTCCAATGGCCCTGGCCATCTGTACCATGGCCCAGTTTATTTTGGTCGGTTTCTATTCAAGAGTGAGAATTTGGTGGATCCTGTTACATCTCTTCACTTTTTCGTGGTTGCCCTTAACACATTTGAAAAATTTCTTGTAATGAGTGGTGACTCAAAGGTGCTGCACCACTAATACACTATTGGCTTGGCTTACCAGGCTTACCTTTCCACAGTTCAAAGTCATATGAACCTCAGAAACCCTTATTCTGGAATTGTTTTTCCACAGCTTAGACATGCAACAATGTTCTCTAGTATGACAGCTGTTCTTTAACCCAGTAATGACAGTTCAAATTATTGTTGGGCTCCTCCCTGTACCTGGGTAGTTGTCTGGCTTGCAGTCAGGCACATAAGACCTCATCTGGGCGATTTGGACTTGAATTCTTGACATGATGAGGCATCCTGATATCTGGTAATATTCTCCTTGATTTGAATGGACATCACTTGTCACTAGTGAGTTAAGACTTGAATCTATCAAATCAGTGGTAAATGGTTGTTCAAGATGGCCATGCAGAAATTTATAGAAAATCAGCACTTGGAAGTTTTGTCTGGTGGATTACAGCTGTATTGAAGCTGGCGTTTGACCATGCCATCTGCAAGGTCTTATTATGTCTGAATGTGGTGAGCTAAAATCTATTGCATCTACTATCCATCAAAATTTTTATTTCTGCATGATTGCAAGCGTATTCATGTCATATGACCCACCTTCATATTGGCTTAATTTTATTTGTGTTTGTTTGATACTAAGTAGTTTATTGTCTGTCATGCTGTGACAGAAACAGTACACTGTAGTCTTGTGTGTACTTATTGTTATTTAACTTTTCAGGCACAGGAACAGGAGTATTTGTTTTGTGCCCTGGCTTTGTGTACACTGGGCTCATGAGATACAGTGCCCACCAGTTCAATTGGTTCAAAAAACTGTGCTTTGCTCCTATTGTTTTCCTGTTTATGAGAACTCCAAAGCAGGTAAGAAAATGCCTAAAGAATGAATATTGTGGTTGAACAAAGTACAATTGATATAGCTCACAAAAGATTTTCACTACTTGCAAATGTTCTCCATTATGCTTAAACACATATTGCTAGAGATACTTGAGTTATGTTGTAGCTGAGTGATTCATGCTAATTCTCTGAAAACTAATAGATACATGTTATGGGTGTGATTGTATTTGTTTGTTTTTTGGATGCTGAAGTTGTACATGCTTCTCCCAGCAGATGTAGATATCCTTGTTACAGTTTCTATCCCCAAAATTGATTGATTTTACCATAGAGTAGTGTAGTAATAATTCAGAATCTAGCTAAGTTGCTGATATGCATAAAGTAAGGGTTGGAGACATGTAGTCACATTTAAATGCATTTTCTACGTGTGCATGACTTTTTTCCTAGAAGTTCTGTACACCATACTTATAATTATTGTGATAACTTTTCTTAACAGGGAGCCCAAACTACTATCCACTGTGCTGTGTCAGAGGAATTGGATGGTGTGGAATGGGGATTCTTACGTGAGTGCAAAATTGATAAACTGGAAGCAGTTGCAGAAGATTCTGAAACTGCTGCCAAACTATGGGATGTGTCGATGGCTCTTGTTGGGGAGGGAGGCCCTGGATCAGCAGCCCTGGAAGAGGATAATGGCTTTGTTGAAGGGCAAGATGCAGAAGCAGTAATGGTGGAGGAAGAGGCTGTTTTGGTGGAAGATATTCAAGTGGAAGAAACCACAGTATTGAAAGCAAGCCCCCAGGTGGAAGAGAAGGGTCCAGCTGAAGATGAAGAACAAATGTTAAGAGAAGAAGCAGAGTCACCTGATGCAGAACTAGAGACTCTAGAGAAAGAAGAAAGTGATGAAGAAGAAGAAGGAGAACTACTAGACGAGGATTTTGTCAACAGTGACAAGGAGAAGTTGCTGGAACCAAAAAAGTCAGATGAAGTTAAATGAATGAAGTGAGGATAAAATAACTATACCATCTGTACGAAGACAGTAGCACTTGACATGCATACGTAGTCACAAACAAGTAGAAATTATGAATCTAGGAATTGTATATGCATTCAAATATAATCAACTACAGATCTGCTTGTAAGCCAAATGAGATTCATAATGTGTTTGAAATATGTACAATTAAATTTGGCTAAGCAGTGGAAAGTTGGCTGTGTAACACTTGTGATTTTGCAATAGTAAATTTATAGATATTCTAAGGTTTGCTCTATTTTATTAAAGCAAAGGCATATAAAAACTGTAAATAATTAAAAGCTTAAACGAGTCGTCCTGCAAAGTATTGCCAAACTCAGGAAAGGCCTTGAGTCTGCTTATATGGTATTACTTCTGTATTGTGGTTGTTTGTTATCATAGTCATAACAGGGTAATGGTACCTGTATTTGCTTACGTGTGTTGTGTTTATGTGTTGTACAAATATGTTATCTGGTTTTCTTAGACTTGCTCTAATGAAAATTTCAAAGATCAAATGCTGTTAAATGTTGCTATACCAGCTATTCAAGTATTTTAGATTTAAATCCTGGCCAGTACAGACTCAGATATTATCCAAAAGACATATCCAGTACTAGGATGATTTAAAATTCAGTATCCAATTATTTTCTTTTATTTTTTTTATTATATTTTTAAAGATAAAGCTGCTTGTATTATTAAAAATATATACTGACTGGAAAATCAGACACTATAATTTTGATTTAACAAGTTTATATTAACAGTGTTTCTGCATCTGATAACCAAAAATAGTTGCAAGAACAGTAAGTCATTATTCAAGGCTATCATAATGGGTAGAAAAAGTGTTTTTAGCTATTTTCAAACTTCAGAAGGAGACAAGAAGAGAATGACTTGCTCAAACATCCTCCTACACCCTAAACAATTTATATCTCCTTTTTTTTCCCTTATCACTGTATTTTAATAACATTAACTTTGAAATGGGTTTTGCTTTTCTTGTCTCTATGGGTAGTGTCTTAGAAGTACTTCATAATTAACAAGAAATACTTAAAGGAATATAACCTACAGTCACTCTTAACATTTGTTGTTGTCAACAGCTTTTGTAGAGAAAATCTTTCTGAAAGATTTTACAATTTTGCATTACTTAAAACTTGAGATAGTTTGCTTCCTAAAATCCATATCAGGGATTCCATAATATAGAACAGATATTTATATATATATACATATATATAGGTCCACTGTATGCAATATATATTATATAGACCCATTGCACCTTTTGGGAAAAAAATACTTGTCAAGTACAAGTGATTTTCTTGTTAGGAGATTGTCTCTAATATATTGATATGATTTTTTTTTTTTTTTCATTTGATAAGGTACTGAATTTGTTTCAATTTCAGGTTCAGTTACCAAATGAGCTATAATTTCATTGTAATGATATGGATTTTTGTCAATCATACATAGTATTGCATTAATAAATATTTCAACCTAAGATTATTTTACTGCCCTAGTTAGTGACTCCTAGTCTGCAAGATTTTAACTTGGTCTGCTTAATTCTTATTTTAATATCAGTTTTATCATAATATCTCTCAGTGGTGGCAGGTACAATTCCTTAGGTTATATAATTTTTCCCCATTATTCATTTTTTAATTGGTTATGTGTTGTAAACAAGAATAGTTCCAAAGCTGTATTCCATGTGGTAATATTATGAGAAAGAAACTTTTTTGCTTTAATGATTCCAAGTTCCTGGTGAGTTTCACTGGGATGCTATAACCCCCCCCCCCCCCTCAATCCGATGATATGGAGGGGCTTAGGAGACGGAGACTAAAGTCCAATGCTGGGGATCATCCAAACCTTTAGGTGTGTTAAATCAGGAGGGTATGGTCAGCAGGCACACCAGTGGTGTGACGTCACAGGCTAGAAAAAAAAAATGAGGAAACTACATGTTTACCAAGTAGTTTGTCCACCAGTGATGCCCCCTAACAGGCCACACAGCTCCGCCCGTGTGCCGGCCTGTGTGGACAGGCGTTTAGGCCTCAGCCCTCAACTCGACTAATTTTGCAGTCTTCTCTTTTTCCCCTTTCCTTTTCCTTCTCTTCTCCAACTCCTACTAGCCACCTACTAAGGTAACCGTTGAAGAATGACAGGCTGACTTTGTGTTTTGAACGGCTTAGGGGAGCCATGGACACATCATTCCCCTTTCTAGTTGTTTATCCCATACCCCTCTAGAGGACCCTGAGGGGTGGACCATTTCTCTCCCCAACATACTCCAGGCTTACCATGGCCAGTAATGAAGATTTCATACCTTTATCAACTAGCCCCATTGATTTAAAATCCCCTGGTTCCCCGACCCCAGGCTGTCCTTTGACCACGACTCTGAACACTCCTACTACCCCCTACTCATTGCCTGCTGTCACCTTAGTACTATCCAAGTCACCCACCCAGGTCATTACTCAACCTGCAGAAAACTCCTCCTCCCCCAACATCCTCTACTTCATCTCCATCCCCACAGTTTTCTTCATCAACTACCCCCTCCTCCCTTATTACTAGTCTGCAGCCTCCGTCTCCTAAGCCCACGTCTGTGCAGTGCTACTTCACTCAGCACCACCCCCTCATCCACAAGGCCCTGTCCTGCTACTACCCCCACCTGTGCAAACCTTTTGAGTACTCTATTTAGCCCAGCCAAATGGTATCTATTTTTTTTATCCCGTCTATAGCCCCTTACTCTGACATCAGTACCTCCAAAAATAAGAAGGCAAAGTTTCCTTCTGCTCCCGAACCCCAAGCCAAAGGTATTATCAACCCTGACTGACTTCACTGGCAAACCCATTCCTGCCCAGCCTCATCTCTCCCTCAATACTTGTACTGGAACTGTCTCCATATCCCTGGCAGACTGCCCTGTCTACGACAAGGATTGCTCAGTCTGTGGAGAAGGCTTACTCTCATGCCTCTGACAATGATGCAGTATTAGTAGGGGCCGCCGTAAGTCCTCCACCAATATTGTCAATTTTACATTCCGTTGATATGACCTCCCCCGTGATATTTATATTGCCGGAGAGTCCCTGCTGTCCAACCATATCACCCCCCCCCCTGGTCAATGTCAGAATTGTTGGCCTCCCTGCCAAACGCTGCTCTCCACAACCCGATGCCCTTTGTGTGCCCAACCTGGTCATGGCCGCTCAAAGTGTTCTGCACAATTACGTGTTCCATATGTATTTTATAGGGACTAAGGTGGCATTACTCAGATCCAAACTAGGCCTCACATTTCGCGAGGTCAGGCAGGAAGCAAGCCGATGAAGTTTTAGTCCAGTGCTGCCCTTCACTCCGCCCCCTCCCCTTCTCCCCAATATGTTTCTACGTCGCTCCCAATATCTCCACCTCTACCCTTTCTCTCTCCCAGTCAAATTCTAAATCCAGACACTTAAAATCTCTACCACTTACCTACCACCACTCCTCCTCGCTCTACTTATCACATCAGACAATCTAAACGTTCCACCTCATCTTTTCCTACTGCTTCCTCTCCTACCATCTATCTCTTCACCTTCTCTTCAGACGTCTGTCCCCTATTCTCCCCAAATGAAAACTTTTCTCAGACTTCCCCACCCAACTCCCTTTCAGAAACTCGTAAGGGCATTCAAAAAGCTATCCCTCAACCACCCTCCAGTCTCTCTGTTCCCATTCCCTCTACACTCAAAGTAACTGTTGACACCCATCCTCCTCTTCATGTTCCCCCCAGATACTCCTTTTCCGTGTTTTATCAATGTATCAATTTTTAAATGTGTATAGTTTCGGTTTCAAACCATTTTTTTCTGAAGTTTCCAGTAAAAGTTTTCAAGATTTTGCTTTACCGTGAAAAATGATCTGGTTACTAGAATCAAGGATTTCTCTTGTCTATTAAAATCAACAAATAGCAGACTAATTTTGCATGGTTTTTCCCCTCCTGCTTTTTCGTTTCCGTCCCTTCCCCAACCCTTTCTACTATCCACTTCCTAAGGTGTGAGAGCCGTGTTAAAAGGATGAAAAGATGGCTTTGTACAGTCCTGAACGGCCTGAGGGAGCCATGGGCACGGTGTTCCCCTGTTTTTGTCTAGCCCTTACCCCTCAAGGGACCCTGAGGGGTGGACTGTTTCTCTCCCCAACATACTCCAGGTTTACATGACCTATAATGAAGATGTTAAACCCTTGTTAGGGACAATGAGGCTTGCCAATACATCAAATAGCCCCACCAATCCAAACTCTCCCGATTCCCCGACCCCAGGCTCTCCTTTGACCACGGCTCCGAACGCTGCAACTACTACCCCCACCTTAATGCCTACTAGTACGGTATCCACCCAAGTCAACACTCAATCTCCAGGAGACATTCCTGCTCTCCCAACATGCTCACCTTTATCACCCCTCCCCCAAAACCTTCTTCATCAACTACCCCATCCTCCTTATTACTACTTTACAGCCTTATTGTCCACCTCACCATAATACTACCTCCCTCAACACTACTCCCTCTTCCACTCCCCCCCCCCCCGTCCTTCTACAACCCCTATCTCTACAAATATCTTATTTTGTTTTGTAATTCTTTGTTAGCAACTAACAACCTCTATCTATTGCTTTATCCGTAATCCCATACAAGTAAAGAAGTTTATCAGTCATGTAAAATAGATCAGTGATATAATGAAATTCGTTAATTTTAGTACAATGCTTAATGGACAGGGGTAAATGCATACTTTTGGCAAGGGGCGCTGAGAGAGAGAGAGAGAGAGAGAGAGAGGGGGAGAGAGAGAGAGAGAGTGAGAGAAAGAGGAGAGAGAGGGGGGGAGGGAGGGAGGTAGCAATTTTTCACCTCGGCCCCTAGGTCCCCCCCCATAGATTTTTTTTTGATGATAAAAAAAGAAGTTCTTTAAAGGGAAAAACAAACAAACAAAACACACACACACTTAAATAGATACATATTACATTTTTTTCCACACAAAAAAAAACGATATTTATTGTCTCATAACATTAATCAGCAAGAAGTGTGCGCGCTTTTTTGTTAGATATCCATTTAGAAAATACAACGAAAAACTAGTCGTTAGATATAAAAAAAAAATTTTTTCATTTTGGTTTTCATATTTTCATAAAAAACCCAAAAACAATAAAGGGCCCCCTTTTCCCCGGCCCCCAAATGTCTGCAAACCCATTTCTGTGGGACAGTTTCATTTTTTTCCGTGATAAAATTATGGATAAAAAATTCCGGTTTATTATTCCATAAAAATTTTGCCAGGGTAGTCATGGTCTGCAGCCTTTTCTTTAGCTGAGCGGTTTAAATAGTTCTTTTTTACTTGCTATAGTAATTGTTTTTCTCTTAAAATTTACGAAACAGTAGTTCTTATTTTTGCATCATAATCATTGTCTTTGTTATCATTCGCCCCCCCAATCCCTTCCTTTTGTCGTGGGGGGCTTAGGAGGGGAGACGGGACCCAATGATAGGGAAACTCCCCAACCTTGGACTCAGCCCTCGACCAACAAATTTTTGCAGGTCTTTATTCCTTCCCTCTTTCTTTTCGCCCCTTCAAAAAACCCCTTCTGCTACCCACCTCCAAGGGGAGAGCCGTGCTAAAAGGATGAAAGGCTGATTTTGTCCCAGCCCTGAAGGCCGGGGGCCCCAGGGCACGGTTTTCCCCTGTTTTGTTATCTCCCCTTCCCCCTCAAGGGGACCCTGAGGGGGGGACGTTTTTATCCCAAAATAATCCAGGTTCCATGGCCAGTAATAAAAAATTACCCCCACTATTGGGGGCAATGAGGTTTCCCCCTTTTACAAATACCCCCAACGTGTAACCCCACCAGATTCCCTGCCCCCAGGCTCTCCTTTGACCACGGTCCAAACCTCAATAACTCCCCCCTCAAATCCCTACTAGTACAGTAGCCAACAATCAACCTTAAGGAACTTTTCCACTTCCCAGCAATCTCAACTTCAACACCTCTACCCCAAAACTCCAACACAACCCCCCCACCCCCCTTTATTAATACCTTACAGCCTTATTGCCCACCCCCCATAACACTACCTCCCTTAAACTACTCCATCTTCGTCACGCCCCGCCTTCGACTCCCCCTATCTCTACAAAAATTTTTGAATCCCCTCTTCAGCACAGCCAAATGGGACCGTTTTTTTCGTGATCCCTCCCACAGCTCCCACTCTGACAACACCCTTCTTTCCAAAAACAATGTCTCCAAAAACAAGTAGGTAAAGTCTCTTCCGTAGCGACCCGACCCCCCCCCGTTTGACACAACCCCAAAAAACCAAGCTATAGCATTTAAAAAAAAACTAACAGACCAATGTAACCCATCCCCGCAGAACCCATCCAACCCTCAATACTTGCACCGGGAAAGTTTTAATTTCCCCCGCAAAATTTCCCAATCTTGACAAAGATTTGGGCAGATTTGGAGAAGATCATTGCCTGCTCACAGACTTGATGCAAAATCAGTACAAGCACTCCATTCCCCCCAGAGGTCATGAAAGAAAAACCCCAAAAGCCAAAATTACCTTCCGTAGGCATGACCTTCCCTTTAAAAATCTAAAGGAGGAGAATCCTCCTGTTTGTCCATACAAAACCCCCCCACGTCAGTGCCAAAATTTTTGGCGTCTAGGGGCACCCAGCCAAAAAAATTTTCCCTTCCCAGCCAGAGCCCACTATGTGCCCAAAACCCGGCCCTACCCGACTAACTGCCCCGCAAAAATCACGCACAGGCCAATGTGGGGGCCCCCAAAAAATTTTTATAGGGGTTGTCCCACCTATAAAAATTTTTGTCGGGGGTACCAACTCTCGATTCAAACTTTGGGCTCACAACGCGAAAACCAGACAAGAAGCACGTCGGGCGTGGTTTCTCCCCCCCCCTTTCTCCCGTAAAACGTCATTCTACCAATTCTCCTAAACCCACCCCTCCTACATCTAACCCCCCTCCACCTCCTACCCCCAGTCAAATTTTTTTGCCATCCTAAATCCCGACACCCAATTTTTATACAGATACTTCAATCACCCCTACAACCCAAACCTTTCCCCTCTCCCTCCTCGCCCTACCCCTACCAGACAGAACAAAGTTCCACCCCCTCTTCCCCTACCACACAATCACCCCCACCTTCCTTTGCTCCTAGCTTTAGGACACAGTCCTCTCTTCCCCCCCTCAAAGAAATCCTTTATCCCCCAAAACTCCCGAACCAAAACAGAAGAAGAAACCATTGAAAAAAATCAAAATTACCCAATGAAAATGACACTCAACCTCCAAAACTTACAATCCGTTCCTCCACACTCCAAGTAATGCGATATCCACCCTCCTCCCAAAGAAACCCCCTACACCTTCCTCCTACCCCCTCCCAAAAAGCCCCCCCCCGACCCATCCCCGCCCCCCATTAAAACCCCCCCACCATCCCCTCTATCCCTTTCCCCTCCCTCCTTTGACGTGAATCCTTATGTAATCATTAACTCTCAAAAGTTAAAACCACCACCAGACACCCCAAACCCCCCAACCTCTGCCCTGCCCACGTTTGAAACAATCGTATCGTTTCCCCCCCCTATCCCCCCTTCACCGACCTCCAAACCTATCAGACATCCTTACAGAATCCCACACTTTTGCTTCAACAACCTATTCTCTTCCTCAAACGCATACATATTCTTCATCAAATTTCTAACTCCTTACCATACCGACCCTAACCCTTTAAACTCAACAACCTTTGCCAGCTTAGGAAAAAAAAAAAAGGAGTTGTTGAGTGAAAGGGTTAGGGTCGGGTATGGTAAGGGAGTTAGATTAGATGAAGAATATGTATGCGTTTGAGGAAGAGAATAGGTTTTTGAAGCAAAAGTGTGGGATTCTTTATGGTTGTCTGATAGTTTGTGAGTTCGGTGAAGGTGGTATTGGTGGGGGAAAGCAGGGGTACGAGTTGTTTCAAAACGTGGGCACGGCAGTGGGATGTGTGGGATTGGGTGTCTGGGGGTTTGGTATTAACTTTATGAGAGTTAATGAGTTACATAAGGGATTCACGTGGCGTAAGGAGGGAGTGGAAGGGATAGAGGGGATGGTGGGAGGGTTAATGTGGGCGGGGGATGGGTCGGGGGGTAGGGGCTGTGTTGGGAGGGGGTAGGAGGATAGTGTGTAGGGGGGATATCGTTAGGAGGAGGATGGATATCAGCAGTTACTTGGAGTGTGGAAGGAACAGGAGTTGTAAGATTTGGAGGTTGAGTGTCAGTTTTCATTAGGTAATTTTGATTTTTTTCAAAGGGTTTTCTTCTTCTGAGTTGGTTCGGGAGTTTTGGGGGATAAAGGATTTCTTGTGAGTGGGGGAAGAGAGGACTGGGTGTCTCAAGCATAGGAGCAAAGGAAGGTGGAGGTGTTTGTGGGGTAGGGGAAGAGGGGGTGGAACGTTTGTTCTGTCTGTTACGGGTAGTGCGAGGAGGGAGAGGGGAAGGTGTTGGGATTGTAGTGGTGATTGAAGTATCTGTAGTAGAGATTGGAGTGTCTGGATTTAGGATGGCAAAAGAGTTTTGATGGGGAAGGTAGGGGGGTAGAAGAGGGGGGGGTTAGATGTAGGAGGGGGGGGTTTTTAGGAGAATTGGTAGAATGAGCAGTATTACGGGAGTAAGGAGTAAGGGGAGAAACCACGCCCGACGTGCTTCTTGTCTGGCTTCGCGTAATGTGAGTCCAAGTTTGAATCTGAGAGTTGGTACCTCAGACTCAAATTTATAGGTGGGACAACCCCTATAAAATACATTATGGGGCCGCCACAGTTGGCACATGTGCGTGATTGTTTCAGGGCAGTTTAGATGGGTATGGCCAGGTTGGGCACATAGTGGGCATCTGGCTGTGGAACGGCAATGTTTGGCTGGGTGTCCTAGACGCCAACAATTTTGGCACTGACGTTTGGGGGGGTGGTATGGACGAACAGGGAGGGATTCTCCTCCTATATAGACGTTTTAAAAGGAAAGGGCATGCCTACGGAAGGTAATTTGGCTATGTTTAGTGGGTTTCTTTCATGACCTCTGGGGGGGAAAGGAGTAGCATTGTACTGATGTGCATCATAGTCTGTGAGACAGGCAAGTAGATCTTCTTCCACAATCTGACCAATCTTTGTCATAGATTGGGCAATTTGCTGGGGAGATTTGAAACTGTTCCGGTGCAAGTATTGAGGGTTGGATGGGGTTCTGAAGGATGGGGTTACCATATAGGTCTGTTAGTTTGTTAATGCTATAGCTTGGTTTTCGGATGTTTTGTGTGACAAGACGGGGGCGGTCGGGTCGGCTACGGAAAGAGACTTTACCTACTTGTTTTTGGAGACATTGTTGGAAGAGAAGGGTGTTGTCAGAGTAGGGAGCTGTGGGAGGGATCACGAAAAAATCGGTCCCATTTGGCTGTGCTGAAGAGGGTATTCAAAATTGTTGTAGAGATAGGGGTAGTCGAAGGGCGGGGGCGTGACGAAGATGGAGTAGTGTTAAGGGAGGTAGTGTTATGGGGAGGTGGGCAATAAGGCTGTAAGGTATTAATAAGGGAGGATGGGGGTGGTTGATGTTGGAGGTTGTGGGGTAGAGGTGTTGAAGTTGAGATTGCTGGGAGAGTGGAAATGTTTCCTTAAGGGTTGATTGTTGGCTACTGTACTAGTAGGTATTGGGTGAGGGGGGTAGTTATTGCAGTGTTCGGAGCCGTGGTTTAAAGGAGAGCCTGGGTCAGGGAATCTGGTGGTTTACATCGTTTGGGGGTATTTGATAAAGGGGCAAGCCTCATTGCCCCTAATAGTGGGGATAAGTTTTCATTACTGGCCATGGTAAGCCTGGATTATGTTGGGGATAAAAACAGTCCACCCCTCAGGGTCCCCTTGAGGGGTAAGGGCTAGATAACAAATCAGGGGAATACCGTGCCCATGGGTCCCCAGGCCGTTCAGGACTGGCACAAAGTCAGCCTTTCATCCTTTCAGCACGGCTCTCACACCTTTGGAGGTGGATAGCCAGAAGGGTTTTTGGGGAAGGGACAGAAACGAAAAGAGGGAAGGAAAATAAAGGACCATGCAAAATTAGTTGAGTCGAGGGCTTTAGTCCCCAAGGTTGGGGAGTTCCCTATCATTGGGTCCCAGTCTCCGCCTCCTAAGCCCCCCACGACAACAACGGGCAAGGGATTGGGGGGGTACGAATGATAACAATGACAATGATTATGATGCAAAAATAAGAACTACTGTTAGTCAGTAATTCTAAGAGGAAAAACAATAATAACTGATAGCAAGTAAGAGCATAACTATTAAGACCGCTCAGCTAAAGAAAGGGACTGCAGACCATGACTACCCATGGCATATATTTCATGAGAATAATAACCAGGAAGTTATTTACTCCATAATTATTATCATCGGAAACAAATGAAACTGTCACCACAGGGAAAGGCTTAGCAGAATTGGGGCCGTGAAAGGGTCCCTTTTTGTTGGGTTGATGAAAAATATGAATAAATATGAAAAAAATTTTTAAAGCATTAAGTTCAAAAGGACA
>NC_051396.1:44851222-44865974 GCF_015228065.2 Penaeus monodon
ACTATTCTTTTCCTGTAGTTTGGGGGGTTCCTTTTTTTTTTTTTTTCCCTTATCTTTTTTCATTTTCCTCTATCATCCCCCTTTTTCCGCCCTTCTCTCATTTGTATTCTTTCTTTTTAAAAAAAAACTGGTCTGGGGGGCTCAAAAAGCACGAAACCAAAGCAGTTCCTCTCTCTTCTCTCTCTTTTTCCCCTCTCTCTCCCCCTTCTCCTCCTCTCCCCTCTTCTCTCTCCTTTTCCCTCTCTCTCTCTCTCCCTCCCCCCCCCTCTCTCCCTCCCCCCTTTTCCCTCTCCCCCCCTTCCCTCTCCCCCTCTCTCTCTCCTCCCTTCTCTCTCCCCCCCTCCCTCCCTCCCTCCTCCCCCCTTTCCTCCTCCTCTTCCTTCCCTTTTCCTCCTCCCTCTTAACTCCCTCCCCCTCCCCCTTCCTCTTTCTTCCTCAAACCCTCTCCCCCCCTTCCCTCCCTCCCTTTATGTTATAGGGGAAAAATATAATATTAAAATTATATAATATATATATATTTTTATATATTATAAAATATAATATAATATAATATTTTATATATATATATATATATATATATATATTTTATATAATGTGGTGTGTGCGTGTGTATGTGTGTGTGTTGTGTGTGGTTTTTGCGTGTGGAGTGTGGGTATAAAAAAAAAATTAATATATATTATTAAAAAAAATTATATATTTATATATATATATTATATATATAATATAGATAGATAGATAGATATAGTAGATAGATAGAAAAGAGAAATAAAACAATAGATATGTGTGTTGTGTGTGTGTTGTGTGTGTGTGTGTGTGTGTGTAAAATGTTTTGGGGTGTGTGTTTTTAAAAAATAAATAAATATATATATATTATATATAAATATATAATAAAATATATATAAAAATTTTGGTTTTTTTTTATAATATATATATATATAATATATAAAATAAATATATATATATTAATATATATAATATAAATTATATATAATTAAATATCTAATATAAATATATATATATATATATATAATAAAATTAATAAAATAAAAATATATTAAAATATATAGTATATATTTATATAAAATTTTATTATATAGTATTTTTTTTTAAAACACACACACCACACTTTTACACCCCACACCCCCCACCACACACACCACCCCACACACACACATATCATATGTATTTTCCCTATCTATCTATCTACTATCTATCTATATCTATCTATCTATCTAATATAATAATTAATTAATATATAGATTATATATTATATATAGATATATAGTAATTTGTTTATTTATACACACACTCACACACGAAAAACCCCACACACCCCCAAACCACACACAACCCCCCAAACACACACACATTAATATTTATTTTATATTATATAGTATATATTTTATATATATATATTATATATATAGATTTTGTATAATATATATTTTACTTTTAAAATATATATATATATTTATTATAATATATATATAATAATATAACATAAAGGGGGGGGGAAAGGGAGGGAGCAGGATTATTGGGGAAAAAAGAGGAAGGAGGGGGAGGAGGGATTTAAGAGGGGGGGGAGGAGGAAGGAGAGAGGAGGGGGGGAAAAAGAGGGGGGGAGGAGGGAGGGGGGGAGGGAGGGAGAGAGACAGGGAGGGGGGAGGAGGGAGGGAGGGAGAGGGAGGGAGGGGGGACGGAGGGGAGGGAGGAGGGAGGGGGGGGAGAGGAGAGAGAGAGAGAGAAAAGAGAGGTAGAGAGAGAGAGAGAGAGAGAGAAAAGGAGAGAGAGAGAGAGAAAAGAGAGGAGGAAGAGAAAAGAGAAAATTTGCTTTGGTACGTGCGTTGGGCCCAAAAACCAGTTTATTTTTAAAAAAGAAAGGATCAAGTGAGAAAAGGGGAGGGAAAACGGGGATATAGAGGGAAAAATTTAAAAAAAGAAAAGGGAAAAAAAAAAAGGGAACAAGCTACAGAGGGAAAATATAATGGCAGGGGACGCAAATTATCGCAAAAACAGTGGTATGAAAAACCCCAGAAAAAGGGTTTCATATAAAAATTTTGAGAAATGCCCCTAAAACAGCCTTTCCCTTTCCCCAAGCCAATTTACGAAAAAACGGTTAACTAAAACTACTATTTACTTCCTAATAGAACCTATGATAAAAATCCACTGTAATCAGAAATAGAGTACATTTTTGCCATGAACCCAACCATAAAATTTGACCATAAATTCCCCTTTTTTAATATTTTACTTTACTACCGCGGAAATTCTAAATTTGTGAAAGCGCGGGGACTATTGATTTATAAAAGAAAAAACCCAAAATTAAACTTGGGGGAAGCGGCTAAATTAGCTTTTAAATAGTTTTAAAAAAAGGGGCCCTGAAGTATTCCAAAATCATTACTGATCATTTTCCACGAAAGAAAAATTGTAGTGGATGTTGTTTAGTCCAAAAAGGAAACCTCAAGGAAAACCCTGGCCCTTAAAACCCCACTCCCCGAATCACAGACAAAAAATCAATTTTAAATGACATTTCGTGAGAAGTTTTGGAAAGATTGGGGAGTAAAAACCCTTTTTTTATGGGGACACAAAAAAACCCCCCCTAATTCTGGGGAATTTTCCGTGAATATTTACTTTAGGGTTAATTCAAAAGCAAGCGAGTGGTGGGAGACTCGACAAAAATTTAAAAAGAAAAATTATTGAACTGCTAGGGCTTTACGGATTTAGTGCTTTTTTTATTCAAATGCAAGTCACAACTTGATGAAAAAACGTGTAAAATCAAAAAATTCACACACACACAGACCACACACACACCCCACACACAAAACCGCCCCCCCCCCCCCCCCCCAACACACCAACACACACCCCACACACATAAACAAACAAAAAATCAAAATTTACGAAAATACGTATTTGAAGGGAAAGGGGAGAGGGGAAAGGGTTTTTTTAACGAACTTTTTTGTATAAGTTTTGTTTTTAAGCTAATCCAGGATTTTTGCGTAGAAAGGTGACGTCATTTTAAGAGACCAAATTTTTAAAAAAAATTCAGTCTTAATCATTATATCTTAAATTACTCGGCGGGGGTGCTAATGAAATCAACTTTTTTATAAAAAAATCCCATGATTCCAGTCCCCGTTTGACCCCTCCACCAAAAGGGGGTTGCAAGGGGGCGCCGGGACCCTTTTGCAAGAACTGGCAACCACCCGGGGCCATTGCACACGAGAGAGGCGGGTAAAAAGGGGGCCCGAAATCACCGCCGACTCCTGGCCCCCCGATGCAGCCCCGTCCGGGGCCGGCCGCCCTGAGCTTTTTCCCAAGGCTGTTCGGCGCTGGCCGTTTGCCTCCCGCCTTCGGCTCCGTGGGGGAGGCCGTCCGTGCCAGCGCTTTTTAACCCCCCTGCCTCGCCCCCGCTGGATTACGACGGCGGGGCCTGCAGGGGGAAAAACGGGGTGCCCGAGACTCGAGCCCGACAAAAAAACCCGACGGCGACCCGGCCCCCACTGGCTCTTTAGCCGGGAAAGGGTGAGCTGACGCGGGCCGGATGGACGATGGGGCGACGCGCGAAATTGGGGACCCGTCTCGGGGGGCTGTCTGTTGTCTGTCTATTATCTACTTTTCTAGCCCTTTTTTCCTTTCTCTCCTCTCTTTACAAACAAATACCTTTATCTTTTTGTCTTTATTTCCGTTTTCTTCCCTCCCTCCTCTCTCTCCTCCCCTCCCCTTTTCCCCCACCCCTCTCTTCTCTTCCCCTTTCCCCCCCCCTCCCCCCCTCTCTCTCTCTCCCTTTAATCCCCCCTCTCTCCTCTCTCTCTCTTCCCCTCCCTCTCCCCTCTTTTTCCTTCCCCCCCCCTCACCCCACAGCATTTTTAAGGGCCCTTTTGGACCCAGGGCCCTTCCCCTATCCAGATGTTCCCCCCTGAAAACCCACGACATGGGAAAAACGAGATGAAACCGCACGAGAAAAAAAAATCCCCTTTAAACTTTTTTTTCTTCTCCTGGGCACTTACTAACGCAGCCTGTGGGTTTTTATATAAAAAAAATTAAATAGTTTTTATTTAAAAAAAAAGAGTACGGGCTGAATCCTAAAAAATTACCGGTGATAGGAGCAAAAAAATAAAAGAGGCCAAAAAATTAAATATGGAAAAAAAGCCCCCAACCCCAAAAGCATGTTGATGCCTAGTCCTGTCCAACAAATTTTGCAAGGGTTTTAAAATTTACACATGCCTTGCTAGATTGTGTTTGCACAAAACACTACCAAAACGGGGGGTGGAGGCCCCTTTAGCTGGAGGGGGGTCCCCACACAAAAAAAAAAAAAGACACTGTCCCCAACCCAAAAACTCAGTTTTTACAAAGAAAGGGAAAAGTGATGGTAAAAAGGGGCTTCAGTGAGGAAAGGGCTGTACATTTTCCAGAGGGGTGGTTTTGCAATAGACCAATACCCGAGAATTTAGGCCGGCAATGGCAAAATATGAAAACTATCCCTTTGGAAAAAAAACTCCCAGGTCTAACCTGCCTTGCTCCATTAGAAATCAGGAGGGGGGCGCATGAAAAACCCATATGCTGCCCGGAAAACGACTGGGGTGGGGAATAAACAGGGCCGCTTGCAAAGTTAGCTTTCCAAAATGTTTTCCCCTTTTTAAGATGAGGCCCAGGGTAAAGCCCAGATCTCCCAGGGGGGGGGGGGGAGACATCAGCCCAAATACTTAAAGAAAAAAAGGAAAAATTTGGGAAAAAACCCGTGAGGTACTGAAGCTCTGAACAACAATAAAAAGAGGGAAGGTAGTATAGCCAACCCACCAATTCCCTTTAGGGAAAGTCTCCAAATTGCCTAAAAATTGGCCGATGGTATATAAAAGACTGTGGCTCTCATAGGGCGTCTAGAGCACAAAAAGAACCTGATAGGAATATCTTTTTATTTTTTATATATTTTTTATTTATTTATTTTTTCTCTGCAGCCACTCCAAGGGAAACATCGCTCATTAGCAAGGTTTTGCTGCCCAAATAGGCATCCTTCGAGATTCCATGAAAGACACATTTCTTTTACAGTGACAGTAAGTCGGGTTTTCATTAAAAAAGGGTAAAATTACAACAGGATGTACTCGGGTTCTTTGGGGCCCAAAATAGGACCTTTGAGAAGTCACGTATACGGGTTATTGGATCCGGTAAAGCTGCAGTATCCAATTACTTCCCGGGGCATTCTCATGTCAGGGCTTTTTTTATGACCCTTTTGGGGTTCTTGCACTCTTCACAATTAGAGTTTTTTTTGATAAGAAAAGGGACGCCCCACCACCCCCGAAAATTAAAGCTATGACAACCCTTGGTGTTACTAACTAAAAGATTTCCAACTGAAAGGATGTTTTATACCAAAAGATTCGGAGGCTGCCTGAAGTGAAATTTATCATTTCTTTATGCGTCCAAAAAACACCTTGCAGTGCTTTTACTTGAACCAAATAGTCGGAAACTACCTGCACCCTAGGTAGAAAAGGACAAAAATTGGCCCTTTGAAAGTTAAAAATTATACTAAGACTGGAGTTTTGTGCGCAACAATGGGCAACGGGAATTAATGCTAAGTTGAGGAGGAAGAAACCCCTACACAAAAACAGACTTTTCTGGCAGGACAAAATGGTGTTCATAATACACTCAACATTTAAGTAAATGAAAATTGAGGGGTGAAATTTTCATCGAGCTTCAACCCCAGGCAGTGGCGGCACTCCCATCGAAAAAACCCTGCAAATGATGCAGAAACGGACTTGGGCAGAAGCTTGCTGACAGAAAACCCGTTGGTTAGGGGGCCCCTTTTCCCTTTTGGCTTGAGAATCGCCGGGTCCAGCCCAATTTATAGCTAGAGACCTGTTTTAAGATAGAGATCACCTTGGTGTCAACCTGTTTCTTTTGGTCCTGGTACAGCAGCTTTTTAATGCATTACTAAACCTGGCACCCCCTAAAAAGGACATAGAGGGTCCTAGTTTCATTGGCTAAAAAGGCTGTTTTTAAGAAGGAAAGGTGATTATCCCCCCCATCTTTGTTTGCATGAATCAGATTACAGAAGTGAAGATCTTGGCCTTGTACAAAAAGACACCATCTCGTTTGGGCTTCCCTTGTAGCAACCCAAAAGGGGTCCTCCCTAAAGAAAAGTATGGGTTTGGAGCCAAAACTGGATGATCAGAGAAAAGGGCCCGCACATCATAGGTTTTAGGAAGGTTTGGTTAAGTTTGATCCTCCTCCCGCAGCTGCCATGTGACAGTGCCTATTATCCCATTTTTTCACGAGGGTGTTTGGACATTCGGAAGGGGCATATCGGGGCATCCCAAAGGAAACATACTGTGGGCATGGGAAAAAAAAAAAAATAGCCCGATTTCTCTGAACTGTTTGTATTTTGGGAAGGGAATAAACCTAATAACAATGTCAAGGGGACTCCCTGGGGAAAAAATTACTTCAACGAAGCCACCCTCTGCTGCTAGTGGGGATCAACTGTTTTGGGCCATTCAAGTTTCTCTGGGGCAAAAAAAAAAATGGGTTTTCCTTTAACATCTCAGTGCGAACAGTACTATCAAAATTCCTCATTCTTTTGTATAAGCCTTCCATGCAGGAAAGGTTCTTGCATGGCGGGTGCCGAGTGATTATCTTGACCCCTAATTTTTCCAGGACAATAAGGGAATTTCAGAGAGGTGAAGATTGTAAATGGGGAGCTGGATAAAGATTGATTAAAAGTTTAAAAGATAAGTAAAATGGATTTCCACCCCCCTGCAGTTTAAATTTGGAGGTTTTGGGGAACCGTAAAATGTCATTTTGAAAGGCCCCTTTCCTCACTTTGGGGTACCAATGAGGATTTTTGCTACATTTCCGGGGTGGAGGCCCCTTGAAGGTGGGCAACACTACTGCTCCAACCCTAAGGCCCCTAGACCACTGAGCTCCTTTTGAAAGCTCCCTTGGGGACTTTTGGTTGAGACTGTGGGGCGCGTTGGAAACATGCTCTGTTTTTGGCTCCCATTTTGGAAAAGGGGGAAAAAGATATTAATTTCTATAGAGATTTGTGGATTTGAGGGGGAATTTTTAGTGGGGAATGATGCTTCCTGAATAAAAGGACTTATGGAGGTGGTAGACCTTTTCCGGGTGTTGAGGCCTTTTTCGAAGGCTGATCCTATTTTTATGGGGTTCCTCCGCCCTGTAGACCCCCCTACGGGAAATAAGGACCCCTTCCTCTTTTGGGCTTTTCCCGCCCAATTGGGTTTTAACCCGCATCTAGCCTGAAATACATGGCGGTAGAGATTATAAAGCCCTGCATGTATCAACCCCGTCTACACAACAAGTCATGGGGAAACAAACTGCGCTTTTATCCCTGACACCCGCCCCTACAGTGTCAGAAATTCCAAGTATATCGAGAAAATCGCAAAGTGTATGTGTTAAACCATTTTAAGTATATTGTAGGAAATTTAAAAAAAGGAATATGTGTAAGTGAAAACATGAAATGACGTGAAACATTTCTCTAAGTGATATGTCAATTGATAAAAGGATTAATGTTCTGAATGGGAAAATTTGTGAATCATGTGTGTGTGTGCACACACCCACACAACCCCCCACCCACCCCACCACACAACCCCACGCGCACACAACCACCCCCACCCGGGGATTGTGTGTGTGTGTTGTATTATAACATTATATTATATATATATATATATAATATATATATTATATATATATATACACCAAATTTCCCCGCCCATGTTCCTCGCTTCCCCCATCCTCCACCTTCTCGCTTCACTATCTACTATTAACACCTCGGCAAGGAAATAAAATTTCGCCATGAGTATCCGCGCAGGGGAAACCCGCCGTGGCACAAATTTTTAGCCGCCGAACCGCGGTTTATTTGGGAAAGGGCTCCCAACAAGCAAGGGTGGTACACCAAATAACCTCTCAATAGTGGATTGAGAGGGCCTGAAAAGGAATGAATGCTGTTTAAAAAAAAAAAAAAAAAAAAAAAATGTCCGGGTGGTTTAAAAAAATTTATATGCACAAAAACACCACACACACACACGTGTTGTGTGTGTGTGCATTCACATTTAAAATTTTAAATAAAACTTACAAATTTTGTATATATGTAAATTTTATATGAATCAACACATGTATAATAATATTATATAATATATATAAATATAATAAAATTATAAATTTCCCAATGTGTGTGTGTGTGGTGTGTGTGTGTGTTGTTGGGGGTGTGTGTGTGTTGTGGTGTGTGCGTGCGTGTGGTGCACTATATAAATATATAAATTTGGGATAAGATGTTGTTATATATGTTGTTTAGGAGGTGTGTGTGGTGTGGTGTGTGTGTGTGTGTGTTTTGTGGGTGTGTGTGTGTGTGTGTGGTGTGTTGTGGTGTGTGTGGTGTGTGGTGTGTTTGTGACTTTGTGTGTGTGTGGTTTTGTGTTAAAAGGGTGTAAAAAAAAAAAAAAAAAAAAAAAAAATTGTGGTTGAAATAGCACTATATAATTTTCTTCACTTAGAAAAAGAGAGGAGAGAACGGATAACCCAAACTTGTAATAAGATGAGGGAAAAATACGGATAGTTTCGAAATAAACACTTTCTCAAAGCCCCCACAACGTTTTTCATAGTAAAAAGCTGTACCGCTCTCTCTTTTTTCTCTCTTCCTTCCACGCATCCTTTCGTCTAGTTATGTGTTTCCGTCTCTCTCTTCGTTTTCCTCTCTGTCTCGACTCGAAAGAAGTGAATCTGTGCCTTGTTAAAGCAGCTTCGTCAGGGATATTATCAAGGGGTTCGAGACACGTTCGAGATGCAGCAGCTGAGCTCTTGTTTGAACCTTCCCCAAAAGTTTCGGTGAGTGCAAGCGAGACGTCCCGATAGAATAAGTTTAAAGGTGGGAGGGCTTTTCCTGAGAGTGTACAGTACGGGGGAATAAGGGTTTTTTTTGCCTTTGGTTCAAACTTTTTTGGGCGAATTTTTCCCTTTGCATAGCGGCTCCGACGACAGACAAAAATGTTAACTGAAATAACATTCCTCATTATTAATCTTCTTCCTCTTTTTTTCCCTTTTATAGACTTTCTCTCTTCGCTGTCTTTTTTTCGTAATGAGGTGGGGAAATTTCGTAAAGGTGTTTTCACCGAAAAATTTTTTTCCCCAAATTCTCATTCTACACAACTCTCGCCCCGCAAAGGGGGGATAGGTATCTTTACCAACAACGGCGCGATTTGACCTTACAGAAAATGTCTCAGCTTGCGAAGAAAAAAAAAGGATTAAATGGAGGGGCAGAGGTCGAGGGTGGGCAAGCAAAGATTTTTTTTTTTTTTTTTTTTTTTTTTCTATTTTTTGGGGAATGGAATTTTTGAAATTTTTAAATAACAGGCGACACACAAAGTAAACGAAATATGAAAAACAAAAAACTTTTCAATTTCTTTCGAAATTTAAAATATCAATTGTATTTAGAAAAATTTTAAAACCCTTTTTTCTTTTATCTTATTACATATATATATGAAACAAGAGTATTCTTTTAGATATATATGAAAATTTCGCTGTGTCGCATGGAGAAAAAAGATCACAGCTCTTTCAGTCAGGTTAATTCCCTTGCAAAAAAAGTCACAGTTTCTAAGAATATAGATAGTAAAGGAAAGTTTACCTCCGTGGTTCTACTCTTAAAATAAAAAGAGAATGCCCCAAACATAAAGGAACAATGGAGAACAATATTTAAAGGGAATAAAAGTATCAATAATAATTTTTAAAAATACTGATAATGAAAATTTTATTAAAATAGTAATTTATGATAAAACAATAAAACTAAATAAAAACTCAAATAACGTGAAATAATGAAATTCCTGGTCACAATTTTAATTTTAAATCACAACAGATGTTTCGGATTCCTGACACACGTAACGTTTTTTTTTTCTGAAAATTTACACCATAAACGTTTTGCCCGTTCATCAAATAAAACAATATTGTGATAGTTCCTTTTTTTTTTATCTTTTTTATTACGGGGAACTCACACGATATGATGCTTTCATCTATCTATTACCCTTTGTTTATTTCAGGCACTCAATTTTTACATTCGATCAATATGGGATAGTATGTTATAACTAGCTTTTAAAAGTACAATTAGAAAAAATTTTCATTATATCGGCATGGGAAAGGAGACAGTGATTTGGAGTAAACCCTTTTTTTGATTTACGTATAAACTTAAAATTTAATTTTTTTTTTTTTAAAGATTTTTCAGACGTATCGTGTCACTTGAGAGAAAAATGTAAAAACCGAGTGAAAAAAACAACCCTTTTCGATTTTTCCGAGCCATTTTTTTTTTATTTTTTTCTTGGGAAAAACATCAGCAAGGAAAGCGATTTAAAACTTTTATTAAATAATTTTTCTATAAAAACCCTGCCCGCGTAAAATCTAAAGACAAAAATCGTAATCTTCACACTTTTTTCAAGAAAAAAAATTTTAACTCTTACAGAATTTATATATGTAACAGAAAAAAGCCCGCATGTTTTTATAACACACCACACACAAAAAAATAATAAAAAATTTAAAAAAAAAAATAAAATAAAATTATTCCAAAAATTGATCTTAAAAATCTAGAACAGTGAGATTGGGGTATTTAACCAAAAGTAAAATTGTATGCACTTTTATGAAGGGTAACTTACAGACAAAAAAATTTCCCCTTTGGGGGGGAAAAACAAAAAATCCCGCTTTACAAACGAGAGAGAAGAGAAGGGGAGAGGGGGAAAAGAAGAGAGAGAGAGAGAGAGAGGAGATAGAGAGAGAGAGAAGAGAGAGAGGAAGAGGACAAAAGGGGTGGTCCCGGGAAAAGGGTTTACAAAATCGTTCTTGTACCAAAATATCTTTTTTCGCACTCTCGATTAAATTTTTCGATCATTTTAACCCTTCAGTCATTTTATAGGGAAATGGGATAACGGTGAAAGTTTCTTGTTGTATATGTAATTTTTAGTTTTGGTCGAATTATAACATAAAATTTAAATTTCTCCCAAACCCCAAAAAAAAAGAAATGGGGTCTTTTGAAAAGATGTTTTTTTAAAAAAAAAAACCTTGCCTCGAAAAACTCCGGGATTGCTAAGTCGACCCTCAAAAAATTGGGAAAAAGGGGTTAAACCTCAAGGATTTAGTATGAAAAAATAAACTTTAGAATAAAAATGTACCTACAAAGCTGGGTATGTGATCATAAACTCAAAAGCTTGCCTGAGCCGTTTTTGGTGTTTGCGTTTAAAAATTTCCCATAAAACAGGAACTTTTTTAAAAAAAAGATTTACACTTTTGTTTATTTTGAGTTTTTATTCACCGTTAGTAAATTTTTTCTTTTAAAATTTTTCTGTACGTTGGTGGGGAGGGAGCTTGGCTATGACGAGTGTGTCCCCACCTGTAAAAGGCTCCCCCACATTTTAAAACAGTCAGTTGTTGAGACGCGAAACTAACTAAAAAAACCCCCCTCCTTCCCGCAGCGAATCCTATTTTTAAGTACTTCAACCTTTTGTACATTTTGTTGTCCCTTTTTGACACTAGTTAAATCCGTTTTTGTACACTGTTTTAAAACCAAATTTTGTAACGTAGGTAAAACCCCTTTTAACACTTTAGTTAAACCTTTTTTTTTTTAAACTATTAAAACCCGTTTTTTGTAAACTAGTTAAAACCCCATTTGAAATTGCAGCTAAAACCTTTTTTTTAGTTGTAGTTAAGTCCGTTTTCTACAGAACTTAATACGTTTTTGTACAATAGTTAAATTCTTTTTTTTTTTTGCACTATAATTAAAACCCCCTTTTTGTACTCTGTAAGATATCCTGTTTTTGTGCACTGAAAATTAAATCCCACATTTTTTACCTGCTAAATCCTCTAAATAAAACCCCACCTTGTACATATAAGATCCGTTTTTGCATGAAACAGTCAACGTCACATTGGGAGCAAAAGGGCCCGGGGCGAGGACACAGGCAAAGGGAAAGGGGGCAGGCAGCACGTCCCCCGCCCGAAAAATACAATCCCAAATGAAATTTATATATATATATATATATATATATATATTAAAAATATAATATAATATATAATATATTGTATATGTATATATATATATTTTATAATTATCTAATAAAATATATATTTTAAAATATATATATATATATAGTGAGAGTTATATATCTATATATATAATTAAATTATTAATTATATATTATATTAGATATTTTTAAAAAAATTTAAATATTTATAATATATTAATTTATAATTATATAAGACATTGCGCCGTTTTGTATTCCACGCACAAAACCCCCACACACACACCACACACACACACACACACCACACACCACCACAACACACAAATTATTAAAATATAATTAAATATATATTAAATAATATATACACTAACCCCACAATACAACAAAAAATATATATATAATATTATAAATTTTATATAATATTATAAATGTAAACATTATACTACAAATAAACAAGTAATAATTATCTACAAATAATATAACACGTAAACTACATATATATATATATATTAAATATTATATATATATATATATATATATTTTTTTTTTTTTTTTTTTTTTTTTTTTTTTTTTTTTTTTTTTTTTTGTATGTGTGTGGGTAACACACCACACACACACACACAACACACGACATACACAGTGGAGAGGGGGAGGGAGAGGGAAAAGGGGGAGGAAGAGGAAGAGTGAGGAAAAGGGGGAGGGGGAAGGAGAGGGGGGGGTTAGGGAAAAAGAGAGAGAGAGAGGAGAGAGAGAGAGGGGAGAGGAGAGAGAGAGAGAGGGGAGAGAGAGAGAAGAGAGAGGGGGGGAAAGGAAGAAGAAGGGGGAGGGAGGGAGAGGGGGAAGGAAGAGAGAGAGAGGAGAGAGAGGGGAGAGAGAGAGAAGAGAGGAGAGAGAGAGAGAGAGAAGAGAGAGAGAGAGAGAGAGAGAGGAGGGAAGAGATTTGATTTTATAATATTATTTACATAAAAGTGTACATCCCCAAAAAGCCCCGGGTAAATACCCTAAACAAAAAGGGTGCGCTCATGAGGTAGGGGCTTCATCAAAAATAGTGTTAATACATGCCTAAGGGCTGTGCTTCATCACTGTATTAAAAAAATCTGCGGTTAAAAAAAAAAATTAAGATATTCAGCATAGTGCCCGATGTGTATCCCCCAAATTTTTGCATGAGAGCACTAGTTCGATTTCCCGAAGGCAACACACTCAAATTTACAGAGTGAAGGTACTGTGAAAGAGTTCCCTTGCGTTTCTGTAAACTGTTTAATTTCCAGGTAATACATTTCAAGAGATTACTTGGAGACATTGATTACCATTTCCAAGACCCACTACAGGGTGATGCTGTTGTTGATCGATGAGGAACGTGAACATCTTTTCCTGAAGTTGAGAATGCAGAACCATCTGTTGTTCCATCATTATCATCATCTGCTCCATCTGCCAAAGACGCATTTGAAGTAGATCCTTTATTTCTCCGTCGGACTCTTGTTTGCCTTGCAGTGCTGCAGTTGGTGCTGAAGCTGGTACAGAAGATGGTTGCAGCATATGGTACTAGGGCTGGTGCTGAAACTGTTGATGATGCTTGAGCTGATGAAACTTTAACTCCTGTTGGTGCTGGTACTGTGACCGGTCCATGGTTTCTGTGGGGAGAGGGATGCCTGCATTTTTCTACTTGTTTTCCTGTCCTTTGGGTAGTAACCACACAATGGAGAATTGGCATTGTGCTCTTGTCGGCAGTTCACGCATTTCCGAGGGACATTTTTTCCTTTGGAAATCTTTTCTGCACGTGTGGAAGAGCATAGTACCGGCATTGCGGTGCGACTCGTGGACAAGCACGTTTTCCGTGGCCCCACTTTGAGCAATTAGAGCAAAACGGGGTCAGGGATTTGTAGTGGGCACACCTAAAGGGTGCCCTCAACCAGTTTAATAGTTTGGGGATTACCTCCCTCTCATACGTTATGATGACTCTCTGGGTCATCATTCCATTAATATTCATGCGTCTTGCATGAATGATAGGTTCATGGTATGCAGTCACTTTTCCTGTTTCCTATTTCCATTGGGACATCGAACACAATGACGTACATTTTCCTTTCCCATAAACCTTGGCTTTTTCAAGCAGTTCACCACTTGCACCGTTAGTTGTTATGTAAGTAAGAATCTGTCGTTCTTGCATCTGACATAAACGTAATTTCTCCCAATTTTCAGCTCGACTGATCTGTGTGTCTTATTATATGGGTCCATTTTTAGGGCCCGAGAGACCCAGCGATACTCATCCCCATGTGTGAAGTTTTATATCGTTCTGAAAATGCGTAAGTTACACAGAAGCAGATAGCTGCCTCTTTGTTTTTTTCTTCCGCTTCTCCGGGGTCCACCAATATCTTCCTCACTGAGGACATCACATCTTTCGGTTTCCATTTGTTGGTTCGTCGCCATCGTCCCATCAGTGGCGCGGTCATCCCCGACCACGTAGGGCGACCTGAGTGCCTGCCCTTTGGTAAAATAGTTACACACACGGTCGCCTACGGTGCCTCACAGCATATTGGAGTTCCGTAGGAGTTTCGCTTTGTTTAATATTGTTCTTGTATCATTGAACTTATAATAGACAGAGAGAGAGAGAGAGGAGAGAGAGAGAGAGAGAGAGGAGAGAGAGGAGAGAGAGAGAGAGAAGCGAGAGAGCGAGAAGAGAGAGATAATGTGTGTGTTGGTGTTTGTGTGTGTGTGACTGGGGGTTTTGGGGGTGGATTATATAAAAAATTTTGCCATTA
>NC_051396.1:44871074-44878574 GCF_015228065.2 Penaeus monodon
CCTCTCTCTCTCTCCTTCAATCCCTCCTCTCTCTCTCTCTCTCTTCCTCTCCCTCTCCCTCTCTCTCCTTCCCTCCCTCTCACCCGACATGCATTTTCACCAGGCCTTCTGGACCCAGGACTTCAATCATCCAGATGTTCCCACCATGAAAACCCACGGACATGGAAATACGAGATGACCTGCACGAGAAAAAAATATCCTCTCAATCTTTTTTATCTTCTGCACTGTGCACTTACTAACGCAGCATGTGTTATATATATAAAAAATCTTAAATAGTTTCATTTACCAAACGAGTACTGACTGAATCCTAAAACATTACCGGTGATAGGAGCAAAAACTACAAAGAGGCAAAATTAAGTATGGAAAAACAGCCCTACCCATACTGCATGTGTTGATGCCTAGTCCTGTCCAACAAGATTGTGCACAGGTATTCACACATGCCTTGCTAGATTGTGTTTGCACAAGAACACTACACAAAACGGGTGGTGGAGGCCCTTGAGCTGGAGTGCTTCCCTACACAAAACACTATAGACACTGTCCAACCAAATACCATCAGTGTGACAAAGAAGGTAAATGTGATGGTAAAAGGGACTTCAGTGAGGAAGAGACTGTACATTTTCCAGAGGTGTGTTAGCAATAGACTCAATACCCGAGAATTTAGGCCAGGCAATGGCAACTTATGAAGAACTATCCTTGGAACAAACTCCCAGGTCTAACCTGCCATTGCTCCATTAGAAGTCAGGAGGGGACGCATGAAAGACCCATATGCTATGCGGACACGACTGGGATGGGCAATAAACAGACCGCTTAGCAATGTTAGCTCCAAGATGTTTTCCCTGTATATAGATGAGGCCCCAGATAAAGCCACAGATCTCCCCTGGAGTGGAGACATCAGCAGAGTACATTAATGAAAAAGGAAAATTGGTAAAAGACTGTGAGGTACTGAAGCTCTGGAACAACAATAAAGAGAGGGAAGGTAGTCATATGCACCTACCAATTCCCTTCAGGGAAAGTCATCCAGAGTTGCCTAATAATTGGCCGATGGTATATAAACGACTGATGGCTCTCATAGGGCGTCTAGAGCACAACAAGAACCTGATAGGGAAATATACTTTATTTTTTATATATTTTTTATTTATTTATTTTTTACTCTGCAGCCACATTCCAAGGAACATCGCTCATTAGCAAGGTTTTGCTGACCAAGTAGGCATCCTTCTGAGATTCCATGAAAGACACATTTCTATTACAGCTGACAGTAAGTCAGTGTTTCATTAAATCAAGGTGAAATTACATGACAGGGATGTACTCAGGTTCATTTGATGGCCAAATAGGGACCTCTTAGAGAAGTCACTGATATACCGGATGTTAATCTGGATCTCGGTAAAAGCTGCAGTTATCCAATTACTTGCCGAGGCATTCTCAGTGTCATGGGCTTTGTTTATGATCCTTTGGGCTTCTTTGCACTCTTCACAATTAGAGCTTTTTTTTCCAAGATGAAGTAAAGTGGACTGTCCACTCACACCCGAAAATTATAAGCTATGACAAGCCTGGCTCAGTTTACTAACTAGAAGATTTCCAACTGCAGAGATGTTATATACCTAAGATTCGAGAGGCTGCCTGAAGTGCAACTTCATCATTTCTGTGATGCGTCACAAACTACCTATGCAGTAGCATCTTACTTGAGACCAATAGTCAGGGAAAGCTACACTGCACCCTAGTGTATGCAAGGACGAAATTGGCCCCATTGAAAGTTACTAATATACTAAGACTGGAGCTTTGTGCTGCAACAATGGCAACAGGAATTAATGCTAAGTTGAGGAGAGAGCTAACCCTACACATAAACAGATCAGTGTTCTGGCAGGACAACATGGTTGTTCTATAATACATCTCTAACATTTTACAGTAAATGCAAATTGAGTGGGTGCAATTCATCGAGCTTCAACACCACGGCAGTGGCGGCACTCCCCATCTGAGAACAACCCTGCAAATGATGCAGCAACAGGACTTTCGGCAGAAGCTTTGCTGACAGACAACCGTTGGGTTAGTGGAGACCCTTTCCTTTGGCTTGACGAATCTGCCTGGTCCCACGACCCAAATTTATAGCTAGAGACCCTGCATTTAAGATAGAGATCACCTTGGCTGTCAACCTGCTTCAATTGGATCCTGGTACAGCAGCTCTTTTAATGCATTACTCAACCTGGCACGCTCTCAAAAGGACAGTAGTATGGGTCCATAGATTCATCTGGCTAAAAAGGCTGTTGTAAGAAGGAAAGTGTGATTACTCTCCCCCATCTATTGATGCATGAACTCAGTATTACAGAAGTGAAGATCTTGGCCTTGGTACAGAAAAGACACCATTCATCAGATCTGGCTTCCTTGTAGCAGAGCCAAAGGGTCCTCCCTCAAAGTAAACTGTATAGGTTGGAGCCACAACTGGATGATCAGAGACAAGGCCGCACATTACATCAGGATTTAGGAAGGGTTGGTTTAAGTTTGATCCTCCTGCCAGCAGCTGACCATGTGACAGTGCCTATTATCCTCATTGTTCACGAGGGTGTTTCTGGACATTCTGGAAGTGTGCATATCGTGGCATGCCTAAGAGAACAGTACTGGTGGGCTATGGGGAGAACTAAAATAGACCGATTTCTCTGGAACTGCTTTGTATGTTGGAAGGTGAATAGTAAGCCTAATCAACAATGTCAAGGGGACCTACCTGTGGAACAAATTACTTCAACGAAGCCACCCTCTGCTGCTAGTGGGATCAACTGTTTTGGGCCATTCCAAGTTTCTCTAGGGCGAAAAAAAAAATGGGTGTCTCTTTACACATCTCAGCTGCAGAACAGTACATATCGAACTTCCTCATTCTCTTGATACTAATGCCTTCCTTTATGCAGTGACAAGGTTCTCTGCATGGCGGAGTACGCCCGAGATGATTATCTCTGACATCACTAATTTTGTCCAGGACAATAAGGAATTCAGAGAGGTGAAGCATTTGTAAACTGGGGAGCTGGATCAAGACTTGATTAAAAGATTCAAAGATAGAGTATAGAATGGATTTCCAGCCACCTGCAGCTTCACATATGGGAGGTGTATGGGAACCGTAAATATGTCAGTTTGAAAGGTCCTTTCCTCCATCATTGGGTACCAATGATGGATGTCTTGCTACACTTTCCGTGTGGTGGAGGCAGCCTTGAAGGGTCGGCCAATCACTACTGTCTCCAATGACCCTAAGGACCTAGAACCACTGAGCTCCGTTGAACATGCTCCCCTTGGGGGACTCTTGGTTGATGACATGTGTCGGCGTCGTTGGAAACATGCTCTGTTTTTGGCATACCACTTTTGGACAAGGTGGAAAAAAGAGTATCTACATTGTCATATAGAGAGTTGTCGGAATCTTGAGGTGGATGATGTCTTAGTGGTGGAATCGATGCTTCCTGCAATCAATGGACTTTATGGAGGTGGTAGAGCCTTTTCCAGGTGTTGAGGGCCTTGTTCGAAAGGCTCAGATCCGTACTGTTTATGGGGTCATCCTCCGCCCTGTAGACCACCTACAGGAACATAAGGTAGCCCTTCCCTCTATTGGGCGTTTCCCGCCCAATGTGGGGTTGAAGCCGCATCTAGCCTTGTAAACTACATGGCGGTAGAGATTATCATAAGCCTCTGCATGTCATCACCACCCAGTCCATACACAACAACGTCAGCTGGGCAAACAAGCTGCGCTTTGACTGCCGTGACACCTGCTCTACAGTGATCAGAAATTCACAAGTATATCAGAGAACTCGCAAAGTGTATGTGTTGAAACCATTTGAAGTATATTGTAGTGTAAATTAAAATAATGGAATATGTGTAAGTGAACACATAGAAATGACGTGAAAGCATTTCTCTAAGTGATATGTCATATTGATAAAAGGATTAATGTAACTCTTGAATGGAAATTAGTGCATATCATGTGTGTGTGTGCACACACCCACACACACCCACACCCACACCCACGCACACACACACACACGCGCACACACACACACACACACACGTGTATGTGTGTGTGTGTGTTGTATATATATACATATATATATATATATATATATATATATATATATATATATATATATATATATACACCAAGCTTTTCCCCTGCCGATAGTCTCCTCGCTTCCCACATCCTCCACCTTCTCGCTTCACATATCTATCTATATATACATCTCTCGGCAAGAAAATAACATATCGCCATGAGTAGTCACGCGCAGGGAAGTCGCCGCCGTGGCACAAATGTTAGCGCGCCGAACCGCGGTTGATTAGGAAGGGCTCCCAATCAAGCAAGGGTGGTACTACCAAATAACCTCTCAATAGTGGATTGAGAGAGGCCTGAAATGGAATGAATGGCTGTTCAAAAAAAAAAAAAAAAAAAAAAAAATGTCCGGTGTGTGTTTAAAATAATTTATATGCACACACACACACACACACACAACGTGTCTGTGTGTGTGTGCATTCACATTAATATTATATATATAAATACTTACATATATATGTATATATATGTATAATGTTTATATGAATACACACACATGTATATATATATATATATATATATATATATATATATATATATATATACATACACACATGTGTGTGTGTGTGTGTGTGTGTGTGTGTGTGTGTGTGTGTGTGTGTGTGTGTGTGTGTGTGTGTGTGTGTGTGTGTGTGTGTGTGTGTTTGTGACTGTGTGTGTGTGTGTGTGTGTGTATAATGGATGTAAAAAAAAAAAAAAAAAAAAAAACATTGTGGTTGAAATAGCACTTATATAATTTTCCTTCACTTAGAAACAGAGAGAAGGAGAGAACGGATAACCAATCATTTGTAAATAAAGATGAGGAAAGATACTGGCATAGTTACGAAATAAACACTTGTCTCAAAGCCGCACAACTGTTATTCATAGTAACAGCTGTACCGCTCTCTCTTTTTTCTCTCTTCCTCCCGCGCATCCTTGTCTATAGTGTTCCTTCTCTTCGTTTCCTCTCTGTCTCGACCGAAGACATCTGTGCCTTGTTAAGCAGCTTCGTCAGGGATATTATCAAGGGGTTCGAGACACGTTCGAGATGCAGCTGAGCTCTTGTTTGAACCTTCCCCAAGAGTTTCGGATGAGTGCTAAGGCGAGACGTCCAGACTAGAATAACGTATTAAAGAGTGGGAGGACTTTTGCCTGAGAGTGTCACAGTACAGTGGGCAATACAGGTGTTTCATTCGCCTTAGGTTCGAAGCTTTTAGGGCAGAATTTCCTTAGCATATGCGGCTCCTGACGACAGACTAAAAAATGTATAACTGAAATATACATTCCTCATTATATTAATCTTTCTTCCTCTTTCTTTCCTTCTATAGATCTCTTCTCTCTCTCGCTGTCTTTTTTTCGATAATGAGGTGAGGGAAATTGCGTAAAGGTGTTATCACACGAAAATCTATTTTCCGCTAAATTCTACATTCTACACAACTCTCGCCACGCAATGGGGGCATAGGTATCTTGTACACAACAACGGCGCCTGATTCGACCTTACAGAAAATGCCTCAGCTTGCGAAGAAAAGGATCTTAAATGGAGGACAGAGGTCGAGGATGTGGCAAGCAAAAGATTTTTTTTTTTTTTTTTTTTTTTTTTGCTATTTGTTGGGGAAGTGGAATTGTGAATTTATACTAACAGGCGACTACACAAACGTAAACGTAAAATTATGAAAAAACAAATGAACTTTGCAATTGCTTTCGCATTCAATACTATCAATTGATATTTAGAAAATTCTAAACCGTTTACTTTTTATCTTATTATCATATATGATATGAAAACAGAGACGTATTCTTTTAAATATATATGAAAGATTTTCGGCTGTGATCGCATGGACGAAAAATGACTCACGAGCTCTTTCATGTACAGGTTAATTCCCGTTTGCAAAAATGTACACAGTTTCTAAGTACATCATAGATAGTAAAGGAAAGTTTACCTCCGTGTGTTCTACTCTTAATATAAAAAGTAGAATGCTAAAAACATAAAGGAACAATGGAGATACACATCATTTAGAGGTAATAAAAGTATCAATAATAATTTTAATAATACTGATAATGAAGATTATATTAAAATAGTAATCTTAGTGATAATAACGAATAATACTAAATAACAATACTCAAATAACGTGAAATAATGAAATTCCTGGTCACATACTTTTCATATTATAAATCATCAACAGATGTTACGGATTCCTGACACACGTAACGTTTTTGTTTTCGTGAAAATGTTACACCATAACACGTTAGCCAGTTACATCAAATAGAAACAAGTATTGTGATAGTTCCGTTTTTTTTTTATCTTTATTATTACGGGGAAGCTCACACGATACTGATGCTTATCTGATCTATCTATTACCTTTGTTTATTTTCAGGTCTACTCACATTTTCACATTTCGATCTAATATCGGAATAGTGATGTTAGTAACTAGCATTTAAAGATACAATTTATGAAATAAATTTTCATTATGATACGGCAGTAGGACAGGAGACCGCCAGTGATATTGGAGAGAAATCCTTATTTGATGTTAGCGTATGAACTATCACATTAAAGTTTTTTTTTTTTTACAGTATTGTTCAGACTGTATCGTGTCACTTGAGAGTAAAATGTAAAATCCGAGTGTAATAAAACGAACCATTTTCGATTTCCGAGCCATTTTTCTTTCTATTTTCTTCTTGTGAGAATAACATCAGCAAGGAAAGCGATTAAATCTTTTATTAACTAATTCTTTCTATAAAATCCGTCTGCCTGCGTAACATCTAAAGACATTAACATCGTAATCTTCACACTTTTAGCAAGATAAAAAATTATAACTCTTACAGTAATTCTATATATGTAAGCAGAATAAAGCCTGCATGTTTCTACATACACACACACACACAATATAATAATAATAAAATTAAAAATAAAATAAAATAAAATTATTACCAAAGGATTGATTCTTAAAAAAATCGTAGAACAGTGAGATTGGCGTATTTAACCAAATGTAAAGTTCTGTATGCACTCTCATGAAGGGTAACTTACAGACAAAAGAATATTTACCATCTTGGAGGGGAATATCAAAAGATCCTGCTTTACAAACAGGAGAGAGAGAGAGAGAGAGAGAGAGAGAGAGAGAGAGAGAGAGAGAGAGAGAGAGAGAGAGAGAGAGAGAGAGAGAGAGAGAGAGACGAATGGTGGTGCACGGAAAGGTTTACATAAAATCGTCTTTGTACCGAACATATTACTGTTTCTGCACTCTCGCAGTTAATTTTCGATCATTTTAAACCTTCAGTCAGTTAGTATGGAAATGGGATAACAGAGTGCAAGTTTCTCTGTTGTATATGTGAAGTATTAGTTTTGTGTCGAATTATTAACATATAATGTAAATTTCTACCTAACCCCAAAATAAAGCAAATGGTGGTCTTTTGAACAAGATGTGTTTTTTTAAACCTTCAGCCTCGAAAAAACCTCC
>NC_051396.1:44894483-44896983 GCF_015228065.2 Penaeus monodon
AAATTTGAGGGTAATAACAGTGCCATAATGGTCATTTGTGACAGTCTCATCGACTCACCATCTAATTTTCTTCACCAGAGCTACAGTGGCCAAGGTGACGTCTAGGACCCCTCCTGAGACATGCGTTTGGCTCAAGCACATTGGTTATGTGATGGCCTGCCGCATCTGGTGCCCTGCAGGGAGCCAGTATGGGGTGGAGTGCATTGCAGTTTCCCCCTATCATCACTCTGTCTTGTGCTTCAGTAGCACTGTAGTATGCTGAGATTGTCATGATATTACTTGGTAATAGTTACATCAGAGATACCTGTATTGGGTTTCAGAGTCTGTTATATTGGAGTCTGACGACTCCATTGTGAAGTCCTTGCTGGCATCAACTGGGAGGTGGAGAGCCTTTGGTAGGTCTGACTTCTGTGAGTTTGGGTTTTCTCACTTCAGGCTTGGTCTGTGTGTCTTTTCTTTTTGCAGTCTTTGCCTGGGTAAGATCAGCTTGTTCTGGCACTGGCTGCACAGATTCAGCCTGTTTTGGCTCTGCCTGTGAGGGCATGGCCAGGGTTGGAGTGGGGAGGGGAGTCTCGTCCTGGGGTGAAGGTGGGGCTGCTTTAGCTCTGTTCATCTTCCTCCCTTTCAGGACTGCAACGGTCTAGGTCATTGCCATCATGGCGACTGTGACTGCCTTCTCCAGCTCCTCACTGGACCTCCCCAAAGCTGTTGCTACTGCAGTGACTACAGCAGTCATCAGGAGAGTCATATCTTCCTCGTCAAAGAGATTATCGTCTCTTGGGGAGGCTTTTACAGTGCTCTTTGAACCTTTATTCCTTGATTCTTTTTCTGCACTTTTGAAATGATCTGAAACTCCTTTTTATTGGAGATATCCGGTGTCGGCTGTGGAGGGGCTTCCTTCCTCTTGGGAGGTCAGGAAATCTTTTCTCTGTTGTTCTGTCCCCAGACATGGGTGCCTGGGGGAGCAGGAACAAAGTCTGGTTGCTTTTTAGCAACCTCTTGTCGCCTGAGGGCCGTCTCTTTCCTGGAAGAGCAAGCCAGGCTCCAGGCGTGATGCCTCTTGGCACAGTTGGGACATTTGGCTCTTGTGTCCCTTTGCCCTTCATTCTTTGCCTGCACAGACACCACATTTAGGCTTGGCCTTGCTGCTAGCCAGGTGGTAACCATATATTTGGCACTTAAAGCACCAAAGTGTCTCTGGCACATAATTTCTTAGGCTGAAGGTGCACCAGTTACCCAGATAAAGGGTAGTAATTGGGGCTCCTTTCAGGGTCACCAGGACTTGCCTGGTTGGGCTCTTCCCTTTCGACATTTGGGAAGCCTCCACGACCTGTGGGTGTGATGTCATCAGATCCACATCACGAAAGTGAGAAGCCAAGTAGCACCATCTTGACTCTCCTACCGTCGGGATTCAGTGGCGAAAGACACACCATCTTTAAGCTCCTTGATTTCCTGCAGGAAATTCAGGGTAGCTTGGTCTTTGGGCATAATAATCATGCCCTGATCTCTGGCAACCCAGATTGACAACCGGATTTTTCTCTGCATCTCCAATGCTTTTACCAGTTGGTAGGCATTGTAGAAGCCTTCAGGTTTAGAGGGAACCTTGAAATATAGGAAATGCCAAGGGGGTCAGGACTCTCCCTCAGAGTCTGTCTCCAGCCTGGGTTGTTTCGGACCGCCCTTTTGGCTTAAGTTCTGGGCTTCGGTCGTGGGAACAACAGCTGTTTCGGCAAGTTCAGCTTGTGCTCCCATCTCGGTCAGGGAGGACGTCTGAGGGGAACTCAGAGGTCTCCCTGATTTGGGTGCTGGCCTGGAGAGGCCAGCATGAGAGTTGCTAGTTGGATTTTCTCTTGACACTAGAAGCCATGTATGGCTTCAAAGTGACTGCCTTGGTCTGGGCCTTGCACGGTTCATCATCTTTTGTCTCTTTGTTTTGTGGGGGGTTCGGGACTAGTGTAAGTGCCAACGGCGACATTGCCGATTGACCTGACCAGGCCACAATCAGGCCACCAGTCTTGCTGGAATAAGGGACCAAAGAGCCGTGTTGCTAGCCACAGGGCGTGCTCATGCACGGCATCACTCAACCTCCAGGACTTCCGTCTCCACAGCGCACAGGGATGCCATACACGGCAAACACGTGGGTAGGTGTGAACCCCTGGGGAGAGACCAGAGGGGATGCACTTACCCCCTTCTTTCCTCCCTCTCTAGTGAAACAGTGACCCAAAAGTTGTATTACCTCAGAGAGGGAGCTCAGGGCCGGCACCTCAAAGGTTCCAGTGGCAAGACCATGCGTGGCCTGTCAGCGAGGTGCAGAAGTTTACATATGACTCTGCCCCCATAAATAAGGGCGGAGTCATTGGAAAATGGTGCACGAGAATTTTTAACGGCGGAAATAAGACCTTAATTAATATTTCTCTCAACACGTCTCAGTGCTGCTTGTCGTGCAATGATACCTTGTTTATGATAACCAGCTGATCCTTGCATTCTGCTGGCTGAGCCA
>NC_051396.1:44899828-44905850 GCF_015228065.2 Penaeus monodon
TAAAAAAATTTTTTGTAGGGTTTGAATTTTTTAGGGGGAAAGGGGGAAAATAATAATGGCCTTTTACCCCAAAAAAAAAAAAACCCCCGTTTTCAGGAACTGGAGCAAATTATCTTTTTTGGGGCCAGCTGAACGAAGCTGGAAATTCCTCTTTGTGAAAATTCCCTGAAGGGCCGGGGGGTAGGATTTGTGCTAAGCAAAGATGTATTACATACCAGGGGCTGTAACACTGTGCAAAATCTATATCATGCTTACTGTTTTTAGCCCTTTTTTTAAGGCCCCTCAATACATTGATTGGGTTTTTAATTTTGATTCGTTCTACCGAGGCTACGAGGAATGTACGAAAAATTTCACATTTTCCCTAGGAGGATAGATGAGTAATGTCTTTGGGAGCTATAAATCTAGTTCCCTTTTCCCTTTAAACCCGAGTCATGGGGTCACTTATAAACCCCTACCTTTTTGGGTCATCCCTGGATGGCGAGATTCAAGTCCTGGCCCTTTTGGGGCCGGTACTCAAAAAAAAAAAAAAAAAAAAATGAAATTCCATCTCACATCGAACTGTAAGGCCTCCGAACCCAAAATTAGCCATGTTTGATGACACATTGCAAAATCCCTTTGTACGTTACAACGGGTAGGGTTTTCGTAGGGGTTTTGAAACGGGATATGAACAGTTTTATTAAATGCCTTTTCCATATTTAATACGGGGAATTTTTTTGATATACTTTCTTTGTTTTCCAAGCTTTATCGTGTCTTGAATCAATAAAAATTTAATGAAAATTGAGATGACAGACGACAAACAGCAATGTTTTAGTGGCTGCTTATTTTCATGATCGAGCATTCCCAGCGGAAAGACACGTTATAGGGAACCCTTATTTTTCTCTCAATAAAACCCATTTTAAAAAGCACAGGAAATACTTTGGATACGTAATCTTAATTGTAAGAGTTTCTTCTTTTCTATGCGGGGGAACCAAAGTAAAAATTTAATATTAGAATTTTTTTTTTGCCAAAGATGATTTTTAAATTGTTTTAATATTTCCCTTTTGTGTTAGGCATGTACTATGGGTTTTCAGAACTTTCATCATAGTTTTTTATTTAAAATACTTGTTTAATCTTTGGAAAATACTTTAGGAGAACCGTAACCCCTCTGCAGGCGTTCTGATTGGTCAGTCGACGGCTGCCGAATAACTTGCAATATAAAAGCAGATCAATGTGAACTACATTTAAATCTTTTTTTTAGTATGGTTTTGGGATTAAAGTTTAAAAAAATCGGAATGATGTAGAAAAGGGGGTTTTTACCGTCCCCCCCCCAAAAGGGTGGGTTGTTTTGGTATCCGGGGCCCGGCAAGCAGGGGTTTTTACACAAAAACACCCCCCACACAAACCCCCCCCACGCCCACGACCCACGCACCAAAAACACAAACCCCACACCACAACACAACCACCACACCACACCCCACACACACAAAAAACACACAACAACCCCACAACCGCACCACCCACAACACCACGCCACACCCCCACACACACACACACACACACACACCACACCACACCACACAAAACACCCAAAACCCCCCCCACCCCCCCCACACACCCCCCCACACCACACAAACCCCCACACACACAACACAAAACCACCACACACACACACACAAAAACAAAACAAAGCCCCGGAAAAAAACATAAAGACAAAAACAACAAAAAACCCCCCCAAAAAAAAAAAAAAACAAAAATTTTCATACCCGGACAAAAAGCCCCAAAAAAAAAAACCCCAATAAAAAAAAACCACACAACCCCCCCCCACACAAACAAAACGGAAAAATAAAAAAAGGGAAAACCCCAACCAAAAACCCCACCGAAACCCCAACCCAAAAAACCCCCAACCCCACCGGGCCCACGCAACCCCACCACCCCCCACACACCCCCCGCCAGAAAAAACCCAAAAACCCCCCCCCCCCCCCACCCCCCAACAACCAAACCACCCCCTTTCCCCCAATCCGGCCGGGGGGCCCCACCCCCCACCCCCAACCCCCAACAAAAAAAAACCCCCCCCCCTATTAACTTTTAAAAAATTTTTTAAAATTTTTTTTTTTTTTCATTTTTATTATGTTTTTTTAACCCCCTTTTAAAACTTATTATTGTAATGGGTTTTTATTTTTTAAAATTTTTGGTTTAAAATTTTATTTTTAAAAGTTTTTTTTAAAAAATTTTTTTGGGGTTTTTATTTGCATTTTAAAATTCAAAAACGTTTTTATATCTTTTTTTTTAAAATTATTTTTTAAAATATTTTAAATTTTTGTTTTTTAACCAGATCCTTTATTTTTATCACCTTTTTATTCTTTATTAATTGGTTTAAATAATTTATTATATTATTTTTGTTTTCTTTGATCCTTATTTTCTTTTTAATCCTGGATCCCGAACGAGTTAACCCATGTCTTCGCCCCGGGTTTCCCCCCTTTTGGGCAGGTCGGGCACCCTACGGGGGCCGGCCACTACATATTCTATTCAGTCTACTTATGAACGATGGCCTGGGGTGGTCCCCCCTCCTCCCCTCAACGACCACAATACCCCTGCTCCGGGGGTTTCGGGCCCACGATCAAGGCCGACGGGACCTTTCCACGGGGCTTGCGGATCCCCCTCTCTGAGCGCCGTCCACGGGGGAAGGGGTAAAGGGGGCCCCCCCCCCTATCGAAACACCTTGTTCCCTGTCTTTTCCCCTCAACGGAACCAAAAAGTGTTCGGTCTTTTCATTTATTGATTTTTTTATTTTTTGCTTGAGCTTGTTAAAACCTTGAGTCATTTCGTTTTTTCGAATCAGTTGTTTTTTAGGCAAAAGTCAAAGAGATCAAGTCTGACAAATCTGGAATTTTCCCGTTATCCAAGCCCAGGGGAAAGTTCGATAGCAAAAAAAAAAATAACCGTGCTTTCCCAAATTTTTTTCAAAATTTAATAAAGTTACAATTAAAAAAAGCAATAAAATGATATTTGAATGGAGTTTTTTTATCTACCTTTTTCCTTCTCTGTTTCTTCCTTGCTTACCTTGACAAAAAATGCACACGCCCCCTTGTACTGAGAGACCTCATTCAAAATTTTTGTAAAAAAGGGAATAAATTATCAGATTTTGCCAAAAATCGTCTCACCATGGATAATATGGCGAAAAATAATACCGATTCCAAACAGTAACAAAATTAAATGTTTATTTAAAAGCTTTTCTGGAGAGAATTATTTTTTAAAAGATGGGGGGCTTCAAAACTAAGATAGTAATACACATATTACAAAAAACCTATTTTGGTAAATTAAACCCAAAGGGAAAATTATTTTTGTAACTTAAAGTACTCAAAACCAAAGAAAAGCAATGCAAAACAGTTCGTGATAAATGAAATCAGGGAAAAAATTTTGATCTTACCCAGGCCTATCTGCAAGGCACAGACTTGCAAAATATTTCAAGTTTCGTGGCCCGGAAAATTACACCGAGCAAAAACCAGCGTCTCACACCTGGGCAGTGAACAGCTTTCATAGTGTGAAAAATGATAAGATTTTTTTAAAAAATCAGTACTAAAGCTAGTTTAGTCAAATTTAACTGCCTAAAAAAAAATTTCACTACTAATAGTAATAAAGACAAAAAAAATACAAAACAATGACAGACATAATGATAAGGGATAATGATAATGAGATAATAAAAACATTTATTTTGGGTTTTTGTTCATTAATTACACCGACTGTAATAATCCTTAACTTTTATATTTAAATAGTTATAATTTATTACTAATAAAAAAATAAAAATTTTTATTAGCTTTACGTCATTTATCTTTTTTGCGGAAGACAAAGAAATGGTTTACTTTAGCCATTATGTGCTTTATTCAAATTTTTGTTAAAAATTTCAACGCAAAATCTGCTTTCACTCTGCACTTCCCCAGTGTTTAATTGTCTGTTTGCATTTGATAAATTCGAATAGCTTTCCTCCCCGTACTTCTGTGTTTTGGGCATCAAATCTTAGAGGATCAGATGGTGCCTCCCCCTCCATCTTCTTCTCTTGCATCTCGCCCAGTGTTTCCCTCTCTATGTCCAATTTTTTCGTCGCCATGTAATTTGTTTTTTTTTTTTTTTTTTCTTTTTTTCCCCTTTTGTCCCCCTCCTCTTCTTAAATTCAAAAATTTATTCGTATTTACTCTGATATCCTCCTCTTCTCCCCAAAACCCCAAATTTTTCCCAAGCCTCTTCTCCAGTTTCTGTTATCGCCATGATCGCACCATACAATAGCACTGCCATTTAACTTTTTAAAAAAAACGCTTTCTACTTCCCCGTCATATCTTCTTTGCACACAACCCATCCCTCACATCCCTAAATGCTTTCTTTGCTAGATAAGGATAAGTTCGATTTGCGAAGCTTAGCTTCGCCCGGTATGCCATGAGGGGAGCCCGGCCTGTGTCGATAATGCCGACTCGCCACGGTGTCAGTGTGTGACTGGCTAAAACCTAGTTTTTTACCCCCGGGTTGCCCACCACAGCAGTAACCTCCGGGACGGCAATTGGGGGGGGGGAAACCCCCGGATGAGGGCCGACCGTTCCAGTACTACCCCAGAGGCTTTTTTGCAAACCCATTATATTTTTATACCCCTATCTATCCCCACCCGATGTTTTTCAATTGCCTAAGTTTTTAAATCTAAAACTTGCTCTATTGTCCCTTTCACCGCCACGACATTCCAGAATCTCTGTCTTTTTGCTGGTAACCATCACATATGTTTTCTGACCATTTTTTTTAAAACCAATGATTTGTTTTACAGTATACAGCTTTTTATCATAGTAAAATTTCCTTTTTAAAATAAAATCTATACAACTTTCTAGCAATGTTATCAGTTTGCATGCTTCACACAATCGAATGTTTTTACATAGTCAATGAAACATATATTCGTTTTTCAATGGTTTTTTCTATGAGCTTTTTAGACGAATTGCTTTCGGTTTGTACCAAAAAAGACCACCCAAAAACCCTTCCGAGGGTATTTTTTTCCATTTAACATTACCTTAAATGATCGCGTTAATGACCTTTAATAATTTGTTTTTGTGTGTTTGCTTTTTTGGCTCCTGGCAGTAAAGATAGATTCAAGCATTTCCTCAGGAACGTCCTCAGACTCATGTACGTGATTAGCAATTTCAGTGATCTAATCAAGCCCAAAATCTCCCAAAGCTTCTAATTGCTGTTTTGCCATTTCTACTGCCTTAACTTTCGTCTTCATGGCATCTCTAGCTTCTTTTCTTGCTATCGGTTGCCCAGTTATCTGCCTCCTAATTGTTGGTCTGCCTTTTCCATCCGCATCTGCATATAGATCTGTGATGTAATCTGTCCACCTTATCCTAACTTTTATCAGCCCATCTTTATCTTTTTAAAAACCAGATACATTTTTCTTTGTCTAGTTTGTACGCTCTCACTTTTTTAGCTCTTTATATGCCCTTCCTTTCCCAATCTTTTATCTCTTCACATCCAGATACTCTTCCTTTGCTATTCTACACAGAATCTTTCTATCCAGTCTTCTATACCCATCCCCATTTTCTTCTCTCTGCATTTCAATTCCATTTGCTCCAGAATCTCTGATGCCATCCATTTCTTCATAACTGTTATGCTCGTTTTTGGGATACACTCTTCTGCACTTTTTACTAAGGCTTCCTGTAACGTTTTCCACTTTTTGTCATTATTTCCACTATTTCTACATCGTTCTTGTACTTTTTGACAGAACTTGGCTTTCACATTTGCATCATTTTTCAGCACTTTAACTGCACCTCAGGTTCTGACTTCCCACACTTCAACTTCTTCAGGTCCTTTCGTAAGTGGCCCATCAACAGAATATGATTGATACCACAGTACTTACCTGGATAGGGCCTTACTCTTTTCATGGCATTCCGAAAGCACTCATTAATCAGAATATAGTCTGATTTCTGCATGCGTCACCAGGTCTCTCCCAAGTATACAAGTTCCTCAGGTGATGCTGGAACCAAGTATTTAAGATATACACTCTGTTCGATTTACA
>NC_051396.1:44905950-44912643 GCF_015228065.2 Penaeus monodon
GGAGACGAGGCATGGTGGCAGAAGACAGTTTGGATTGAAAGTCGGTGATAGTTTAAAGTGTATTTAGAACATGGGGGTTCAGTGCTATTGTATGGATGCGAGTCATGGACGATAAGCAGAAACATGGAGAAGAGGCTTGAGGCAGAAATGTGGTTTTGGGGAAGAATGAGGAGGATATCATGAGTAGAAATGACGAATGAATTTTGAAGTTAAGAAGAGGAGGAGGGACAGAAGGGAAGAAATCGAAGCCGAATTAGTAGGAGAAAGGGCAAGAGGAAGACAAAGATCGAAGATATTACACTGGACGACGAAGAAATTGGACATCAGAGAGGGAAAGCAGCTGGGCGAGAGTGCAAGAGACAGAAGATGGAGGGAGAGCGCACCATCATGATCCGTCTAGAGTATTTGATGCCAAGACACTAGAAGATACAGGGATGGAATGCTATTTCGAAGTTTATCAAATGGCAAACAGACAATTAAACACTGGTGAAGTGCAGAGTTGAAAGCAGATTAATGCGTTCGAATTTATATACAAATTCGAATAAAGCTACATAATGGCTAAAGTAATACCATTTCTTTAGTCTTCCGCAAAAATGATAATGATGACGATAATGCTAATAAGAATTATTATTATTTCTATTAGTAATATAATTATAACTATAGTTATAGATATAATAAGTATAAGGATTATTACAGTCGGTGTAATTAATGAACAAACCCAATATAAATGTACTATTATTATCGTCATTATCATTATCCTCATTATCATTATGTCTGTCATTGTTATTGTCATTTTTATTGTCTTTATTATCTATTATGTAGTGAAACTTGTTTTTAGGACAGTTAAATTATGATGCCTAAATCTAGCCATTCAGTACTGATTTACCATAATCTTATCATTTTTCTACACGTATAGAAAGCGTAGTGTCACATGCCCAGGTGTGAGACAGCTGGTTTTGCTCGAGTGGTACATTTTCCGGCCACGAAACTTGAAATATTTGCAAGTCTGTGCCTCTGCAGATAAGGCCTGGGTAAGATCATAATTTTCCCTGAGTTCTATCTACTCACGAACTGTTTTTGCATTGCTGTTTCTTTCTTGTGTTGTAGTACCATTTAAGTATACATAAATATATTTTCCTTGGTGTTTAATTACCGAAATAGGTTTATTTATGTAAGTATGTCGTATTACTATCTTAGTGTTGAAGTCCCCAGTCTGTTATAAATAATTCTCTCCAGAAAAGCTATTAGAATAAACGATTTAAGTTTTTGTTACTGTTTCAGAATCGGTATTATTTTCAGCCATATTATCACTACTGGTGAGACGATTGTTGGCAAAATGCTGTATAATTTATTCTCTTATTGTTACAAAATTGTGAATAGAGATGTCTCTCAGTACAAGGGTTGCGTGTGCATTTTCGTCAAAGTAACGACAAGGAAGAAACACGAGAAGAGAAAAAGGTAGATAAAAAATCTCCATTCAAATATTCATTATCATTTGCTTTTTGTAATTGTAACTTTATTAATTCTGAAAAATTGGAATAGCATCGGTTATTTTTTTCTATGCTATCGAACTTCAACACTGTGCGCTTGGATAACAGGAAAAGTTCCAGATTAGTCAGACATGTGATCTCTATTGACTTTTGCCTGAAAATCAACATGATTCGAAATACAGAAATGACTCAAGGATGTGAACAATGCATCTAAGCAAAACTAAATAAATCCAATAAAATGAAAAGACCGAACACTTCTGGTTCCGTTGAGAGAACGACAGGGAACAAGGTGATTACGATAGGGGTGGGGGTCGCCCTCTCACCCCTCCCCCTTGTCTGGACGGCGCTCAGAGAGGGGGCATCTCGCAAGCCACGTGGAAAGGTCCCGTCGGCCTGTGATCGTGGGGCCCAGAAACCACCGGAGCAGGTGTAGTTGTGGTCGTTGCAGGAGCAGGAGGAGGAGGAGGAGGAGGACCACCACATGGCACATCGTTCACTAAGTAGACTGAAGTAGAATAGTGTAGATGGCCGGCCTCCCCGGTAGGGTGCCCGACCTGCCAATAGGGGGAACCTGGTGGCGAGAGACACTGGGTTCCTCGGTATCGGTCGGCTACGTGCTTAGGTCGGGGTTAGCAAATTTTATGTAATTATGTAACAGTTATGATTTAAAAATGAGTGGAAAAACGTGAATTGAAATGATCATGTTAATAACAAAACAAAATTAATGATGCTAATTTATGTATAATAATGATAAGTTAAGATATACAGTTTTAGTGTATGTTTTAATTTAACCTTTATAAAATAAAATCCATGAAAAAAGACATTTATAAAGGTAGTAATAGTAACACTAGATAATAATGATAAATACATTAATATTAACATTAATGAAATTATATGATATATGTTATATTGGTTGTGGTGTGGTGTGGTGTGTGTGTGTGTGTGTGGTGTGTGTGTGTGTGTGTGGTGTGGTGGGTGTGTTGTGTGCGTGCGGTGGTGGGGTGGGTGTGGTGTGGTGGTGTGTGTGTGTGTGTGTGTGGTGTGCGTGTGGGTGTGTGTGTGTGTGTGTGTGTGTGTGTGTGTGTGTGTGTGTGTGTGTGTGTGTGCGCACGCGTGTGTATGCGTGACAACCCTGCTGACCAGGGCCCGGATACTCAAAACAACCCATCCGTTACATGGTCGAGGACGGTCTAACCGCCTTTCTACATCGTACCTTCCGATCTTATTACTACATTGTAATGCTCAAAATCCATACTCAAAAAAGATTTACAATGTAGTTAGCACATTGTATCTGCGATGTTTATATTGCAAGTTAGTTCGATAGACAGCCAGTCGACTGACCAATCAGCAATCAGCCTGCTAGACGGTCGGTTACGGTCTCCTCAAGTGATATTTCCAAAGATTCAATCAAGTATTGTAAAATAAATAAACTATGATGAATGTTCTGAATAACTCCATAGTACATGCGCTATACACAAGAGGAAATATTAATACGAATTAACAATCATCTTTCGGCAAAAACTAAAATTCTAATATATATTATTACTTATGGTTCCCCAGCATAGAAAAGATAGCAAACTCTTACAAATTTAAGTATTACGTATCCCAAAAGTATTTCCTGTGCTTTTAACATGGTGTTTCATTGAGAGAAACTAAGGGTTCCCTATAACAGTGTCTTTCACGCTGCAATGCTCGATCATGAAGATAAGCAGCCACTAAAACATTGCTGTTTGTCGTCTGTCATCTCAATTTACATTCAACTTATATTTGATTCAAGACAACGATAAAGCTTGGAAAACAAAGAAAGTACTAGTCAAATAAAATTCCCCGGTATTAAATATGGAAAAGGCATGTTAATAAACTGTTCTATATCCAGTTTCAATCCCGTACGAAAGCCCTACACCAGTTGTAACGTACAAGGTATTCTGCAATGTGTGACATCATAACATGGCTAATCGTTTCGGAGGCCTTACAGTTCCGATGTGAGATGCGACATTGCATTTTTTTTTTTTTTTTTTTTTGAGTATCCGGCCAAAGGACCCAGGACTTGAATCTCTGCCACTCCAGGTATGACCCAAAACGAGTAGGACTATATACTAAGTGTACCACATGACTCAGTATAAGGAAAGTGCAACTAGGATCTTACTAGCTCCAAAGACATTACTCATCTACTCCTCCTAGGGCAATGATAGTGAAATTTTACGTACATTCCTCGTAGGCACTCGGTAGAACCGAATCGAAATTCAAATCCTAAGTCAGATGTATTGAGGTGCCTTAAAAGGACTAAAGCAGTAATGCACTGATATAGATATATTGCACAGTGTCTACAGCCACTGTGTATGTATATACAGTCTTTGCTTAGCACATAATCCTTACCCATCGGCACTTCAGAATTGTCACCAAAGAGGAATTTTCCAGCTTCGTTCAGCTGGCCATCAACGAAGATAATTTCGCTCCAGTTTCCTGAAAGGTACGGGTAAAAGGTCATTATTATTCTCATAATCCCTACAATTAAACGGTGACAATAGTTAGTGCCTGGAGATTATGGAGCACATGTGAGTGTGCATTTGCACTGCAAGGCCACCGGCCTGAGTCGACGCCATTCCAAGCGAGGAGAATTCACGCAATCACAAACCTGCATCAGCTTCGACAAAGAAGTAGAACTCCCTCATGATTCCCGGGTTGTTGAGTCTGAGCAGATCGCCTCCTTCGGCAGCGCAGCCCTCCCGCGCTTCCTGGAAGGTGTCCACGAGGTACGGAAGAATAAGCACACACCGATCGAAAATACGAGTTGTATTCTCTGGGCAGACGACCTCTGGCGGTATGTGAGGCTCGGGCACTGGAACACACAAACCCCTGTTAGTGTGCTGAGAGAGAGAATGGGTTCATATATCTAACTTTCAAAATCTCAAGGGATTTTCCTTAACTGTTTTGCAACATGATAGCTTCAACCGACCTTCCCCGCACACACACAGGCCGGGCTTGAGATAGTCGCAGGGGAAGTCACGCCAGTAGTAATCTCGACTGCCTTGGAGTGCCACGCAGCTGGCATCCATTCCGCCGGAGGGCCGGTGGTACTCCAAGTCCCAGAAGGGCGACCCCGAGGGGCAGCCCCAAGCCGTGGGAGAACTCCCCAAACCCTGTATCCTTTGCATCGGGCCCGTCCCCCCCAGTGTGGAGTCGGCTGGGGATTTTTCCATTGGTTACGACTGGTTCTTTTTTTTAGGTTTTCGGGGTGCTCTAAAATATTTCGTTTGTTATACCCCGCAAAAATTGGGCAGCAAACATGACAAACCACACCTCACCGCAGGGTGGAATCATCACTAAGATTAACGGGCCTTGATGGCCGAAGATAACCCTTGCAGGGCGGGCGCCCTCGCACCCTCCTGAGTCCCAGCAGGAGAAACCCAAAGGCGTAGTCCTCGTGGGCCGGCGGAGCACTCGTCCTCGTCCTTGTCCTCGTGCTGGGCGTCCTCGTGCTGCCCGCCGCAGCAGCCTCCGCCCGTCTCCACTTTCTAAAGGAAATAGACGGTTTTAAGTGCTAAACTTGCTATGTAATACAGTGACGTTGAATGGAACAGTCTACTCATTTGTATATTAGGATATTGGTTATTTACAATGTTACAATTATTGATGATCATCAATAATGTAAGTTGAAAACCCCAATAAAATTTCTTTTTAAGTTTAACGAAGGGGAAAATTTTACTTGAATGATTGGATTTTAAATTCGGGGTTCGGGTCGGATGAAATCCCAATACGGAAATCACTTTCCAATGATACTTCTACTATATCTATTCCTTTTTTATTTCACAAAAAAATAAACCGTCCAAATTCAGACGTGGGGTTCGGTCAAACAAAAATTCCTTTTCGAAGGGATAAAGCCAAAGGAGGGTCAGACCTCTTCAAGCTTCCCTTGCCGATGGGCCGATCGTTTTTCCAAGAAACTGTTGTCTTTGCATTTATATGGACGCGCACACACACACATAAAAAACACAACACACACACACACACCACACACACACCACAGATATATATATTATTAAATATATATATATATATATATATTATATATATATATAAATATTAATTTTATTAAATATTTTTATAAAATAAATAGATATATATATAATATAATAATATTTTATAACATTATATATATATATAATAATAAAAATATTATAATATATATATTTATAATATATAAAATTTTATATTTTAAAAAAACATAGTATGTGTAATTTTATTTAAATAAATTATATATATAAAATTTTAAAATTATAAATATATATATATATTATATTGTGGGTTTGTGTGTGTGTGGGTTTTGTGTTGTGTTGTGTGTATTTCTTTAAAATACTTTCATACAATGTTCAAGGGAAGTGATTACTGTTATATGTTTTTCTATGCATTTGTATATGCTATGTTTATATATATATATATAAAATAATATATATTTATATAATATATATTTTATTATTATATGTTGTGTGTGTGTGTGTGTGTGTTTGGGGTGTGTGTGGTGTGGGGTGTGTTGGGGTGGTGTGTGTGTGTGGTGACACACACATTTTTCCCAAACAACACCATATAAAAAATTATTAATATATAAATTATGTATATATATATATTATATATATATATATATATATTTTACAATTATATATATTGTAAATGTGTGTATATATATAAGTTATATATATCCATGAATAGATATATAGACACACATCTCTTTTTAATCATCTCTAACAATTTTACTACTGATATGTAGAAGAGTTGATGATTAGTAATTATAGATGATACTAGTGACAATTATTTCATGACTAATTATACATACTTAGTGTGTGTATGTGTGTACTGTATATATTAGTAAATAATAATTACCATAATATACATACGAGTGGGGTTGGAATTATATTATTATATAATATATATTAATATATTTTTATTTTATATACGTACATAGCACACATTTATGTCTTTATATAAATATTTCTTCACACACACTTAAATATAGATAGATTAATAAGACACTTAACATTTTGTGATATATTATTGTAACGTATTTTTTGTGAGGTCCGCCGCGGCAGAATGGTACTAAGCGCCACCGGTGGCAAAAAAGGGATTTTTTTTTTCACAGTGCTTCTGGTCCCGTTTTTCATTTGGTTATATATTTCCCTTATTCCAACATCCCCTACGGTCCAAAACC
>NC_051396.1:44917743-44919925 GCF_015228065.2 Penaeus monodon
AAAGAGGGAGAGGGAGAGAAAGAAAGGACACAGAGAAAGAGAAGATAAAAGACTATTGAGGATTAGAAAATCATCATTGATAATAATGGTAATAGTAATGATTAGTGCACTAATAATATCAATTTGTCATGACAGCTTGTGCATTTCATATATATTCAAGCATATATATATAACATTTTTCTCTCAGTCTCTCTCTCTCTCTCTCACACACACACACACACACACACACACACACACACACATATATATATATATATATATAAAAATTTAAGGTATTAAATATATATATATATATATATATATATATATATATATATTGCATTTGTTCAGTTTTATAAAAAGAACATTGCATCTCATTCTGTGTTATCCTTTACAGTACTTCATTAGTCATTTTGTTTGTATAATCAACACTCCTTAAAAAACGCATCTCAATTGGTGCAATAAAAATGTCTTCATATAACGCAGTACTCTATAACAACGGTACGCAATACTCTGCATGTAAGGGCCACCCAGAAGAGACAACGCTGAGCCTCAGACTGGATACCTTCACGTCATGCTTATTCAGTTAATGTAGCAAAAAGTAAAACATTTTGCCGTCCTCATAAAGCAAAAGACATACACAAAAATACTTTAAATTGGGTGTAAGAAAACCCATGCTAACACGAATAAAGGAATAAGGATGAGGATAATAGTTTAAAATGATGATTATCGTGAAGATGATAGTAATGATTATAATGATGATGATAGTTGCTTTAAATTGATGATAAAGGTGGTACTGCTACAGAATATGTAAATAGATCTTTAAAAATTTAATTTGGGGTATATATAATATATATATATAAAATATATATTATATATATAAATTTTAATATATATATACACACCACACACACACACAACACACACACACACACACACACACACACACACACAACAAAACACACACATATATATATATATATATATATATATAATTTTTATATATATTATTATGTATATATTTTATATATATATATATTATTATATATATATATATTAAAAATATATATATGCAACACAAAACAACCCCACATACACATACAACACACACAACACACACCAAGAATATATAATAACATAAATAAATATATATAGATAGATAAATATATAATAATAAACAACAACAAACACACAAACACACACACACAATATTATATATATCACACACGCACACGCACACACACACACAACACCACACACACACACACACACACACACACACCACAACAAACACACAAAACAAAAACACACACACACACACACACACATATAATATATATATATTTAAAAATATAATAAAAATAGATATATTATATAACAAAGACATATATAAATATTTTAATATATATAATATATATTATATAGAATATGTATATATACTAAATAAATTAATATTTATATTATATTATATCATTTTTAAATATATTTATATATAGGGGTGATAAATATTATTTTATATAGTATTAATCTAATATATTTTATAATCAAAATATAATATATATGACATAGTAAAATATATATATGATATGATATATATATTATATATATATATTGTATATATATTTATATGATAATATATATTATATATATATAATAATGAAATATACAAAGGTATTAATCAATAAAATATATAATACATATAATTATAAAATATATAAATATTTATATATATATAAATAGATATAATAATATTAAATATAATAAATAATATACCTATATAAAAATATATATATATATATATATAAAATATATTCTATATATATATATCTATATTTAATTATCATTATAATACTATCTATATATTATATACTTTATTATTTAATTTTATGTCGTATAAATTTTATAATTTTTTTATTTATTCTTTTATATTAAATCAATTACTGTGTTGTGTGTGTGTGTGTGTGTGTGTGTTGTGTGTGGTGGGGTGTGTGTGTGTGTGTGTGTGTGTTGTGTGTGTGGTGCGTGTGCGTGTTGTGAATAATATATTTGTGTGTGTGTGTGTGTGTGTGTGTTTTGGGGTTGTATATTATATATTTATCTATATATACTATTTATATTTATTTTATTATAATTTTGGTGTGTGTGTGTGTGTGTTGTTGTGAGGGGGGGGATTGGTTTTGAAAAAATTCTTTTAAATATATAA
>NC_051396.1:44920025-44929758 GCF_015228065.2 Penaeus monodon
ACTATTTAATGATTTTCTATATTCAGCACTACTGAAAACATCAATAATGACCATTACTATAATTATATTTAAAGGATTACTGTGATAATAACGATAACCATATTATTGTTCTTACATAATTTGTATAAAAGATATCTTCACAATACAAGAAAAATATTCATTCTCATTCATATATATATATATATAAAATATATATATATAATATATATAATATATATATTAATTTTTTTTTTTTTTTTTTTTTTTTTTTTTTTTTTTTTTTTTTTTTTTTGTCGCAATTTGCATACGATTCCTCTTACATAATCTATTTTTCATGATCATCAGCACATTAGTAACGCCGTCATCATTATTTAAATTTTTTCTCGTCCCTGCCATTATTGTTCTTATCATTAAATATCATTACTGTTTAGCAATGATATTAATTACCCTGATTATCTTTTTTCTTATCACTATCATTTATATTATCATGTTTATTTCATCATTATAGTAGCACTGAAATGCCATCATCATTATCATTGTAATTGTACTGTTTTTAGTATCATTATTGTTTTTATTACCATTATGATTACCATTACTGATATTAATATCCATTGCTATTATGATCATCATTAATAATACTATCATCATCTTTAACATCGTCACCTTCTTCTTCTTCTTCTTCTTCTTCATCATCATCATCATCATCATCATCATCATCATCATCATCATCATCATCATCATCATCATCATCATCATCATTATCATCATCATCTATCATCATCATTTATCATTATTATTATTATCATTATTATTATTATTACTGTTATAATTACTATTATTGTTATTATCATTATTATTATTATCATTGTTGTTCCTACTATCATTATTACCACATAATCTAAGTTATTGATATTATTATTGTTCTCATTATCATTATTATATTATTATCATTATTACTATTACCGCCGTTATAATTTTTATTAGTATTATATCATTATCATTATTACTATCATTATTGTGATTATTATTATCTATTATTATTATTATTATTATTATTATTATTTTTTATTGCTATCATCATCATCAGTTAGTATTAATAGTAGTAGTATAATTATTACCATAATCATCGTCATCAATATTGCCATTACCCTACACTAAATTTTCTTTTTTATCATTATTATCGCCCCTTATCTTTTATGTTATTTTCATTAGTATTTCAGTATTCATTACAATCATTATCATCAAAAATTTATTATTCAGTTTTTCATTATCATCATCATCATTATCATTGCTATTATTTCTATCGTTGTCAACATATCATTACTACCATTTTTATCATCTTCATTGATATTATTATTATAGGATCATTTTTATAATTATCATTATTATTTTTCTATCATTATCCTCATTATCATTACCATCATCGTCATTATCATTACTATAATTATCATTATTATTATGATTATCATTATTATCATTATCATTATTATTATGATTATCAGTATTAGCATTATCATTATCATTATTTTATTATTATTATTATTGCTTTTATCACTATTATTATAATTACTATTACCATGATAATTATCATTATATTACTATTATTATCGTTAATATCATTATTATTATTATCATTATTATTATTATTATTATCATTATTATTATCATCATCATCATTATCATTATCATCTTTATTAGTATTACTATTTTAATTATCGTTATTATCATCATTGTTATTGCTATATATCTCATCACCATTATCATTATTACTATGGCTATTGCTGCACTTACTAATACTTTTAATAATGATAATGAACATACTATGATTACTTTATTATTGTTCCCAGCGCTGGTTAAGTATTATAGTTATACTGATAGTTTTTAACAAAGGAGATAAAATAAATGCATAATCATCATCATCATCATCTTTGCTATAATTACAACTGAGATAAAGCTTAGTTTTTTTTTTCATTGTGATTATAGTAATGGTTACTTTCACATTATCGGTTTATCATAGCACTGTAGCTACCTTTAAACCATTGCTGATAAAGTAGTAAAAACTGTAGTACAGAAAATAGAAAATAATAATGAGTAATAACATAGATAGATATGATGGCAATTTTCGTGACAATAATGACAGAGGTGTAGATTATAATGAACTAAGAAAAAAAAACTATTAATTAAAAATTTCCTTCCACTATCATTAACAATATTATGATAGTGATCCCTGTAGTCATGTTTATAAAGAAAAAAAAGTATACTAGGTATGACAATAGGCATATTAGTTATATTGTTAATAACAATGATATGAGAGACGCATATGACAGTGCTAATAATTCAGATGGTGATGATAATAATGCTAAGAGGGATAGTGCTGATAATGATAAGGATAATGTTAATAATGCTAATAATGATACTGATGATGATGATAATGATGATGAAGATGATGATGATGATGATGATGATGATGATGATGATGATGATGATGATGATGATGATGATGATGATGATGATGAGGATGAGGATGATGACGATGATTATAATATGATATAATAATAATAACACAAAATGATAATGATAACGATAACAATAATAATTATAATACTAACAACAACAATATCATAATATTAATAACAACAACAATAATAATAATTGCAGTAAGAATTATGACAATAATAGTAATAATAATAGTAGTAATGATAATAACACTGTCAACAGAATAATAATACATATAATAATGATAATAATGATGATAATAATAATAATAATAATAATAACAATAATAATAATAATAATAATAATATCAATAATAACAAAGATAATAACGATAATAATAAAACAATAATAGCATTGTTATTATTACTACTATTACTATCATTTTCATTATTATCATAATGACAAAAATTTAACAACAATAATATTAATAAAAATAATGATAATGATAATGATAATAATAATAATAATAATAATAATAATAATAATAATAATAATAATAATAATAATAACAATAATAAAAACTAATAATCATTATTATTATTACTAAAACAATAATGACAATAATACTAATGATATTAATAATAGTAATGATAATAAAAGTAGTAGGGAAAAAAAAAAAATAAAATAAATAAAATAATAATAATAATAATAATAATAACAATGACGGTTATAACACCACCACCAATAGCAGCAATGATGATGATAATAGTAATAATAATAGTAGTAGGAGGAGTCGTAGTAGTGGTAGTAGTAGTAACAGTGATAATGATAATAGTAATAGGATTAATGATAATATTAATGAAAATAATGATATCGATTATACTAATGATGATAATGATAATAATAATGATAATAACAATGATAATAATGACAATAGTAATAATGTTAATGATAATAATAGTAATAATAATAATGATAATAATAATAATAATAATAATAATAATAATAATAATAATAATAATAATAATAATAATAATAACAACAACAACAACAACAGCAACATAATAATAACAATAATAATAATAAGATCGAACTCCAGGATGGTGGAAGGTGAGAGCAAGGTGATACAAGTAGTGAGAGGAACATTAGGTATAGTTACTTGTATTTCGGAAACTTGGACTCAACGAGCTGGTGTGAAGATATGGAGCTGCTTCTCGGAAAGGTGTTTGAGGCTTAAGGTGTGGGTTGTCGTTCGCGAATATCTAGTGCCCGAAATGTACACTAACCGACATAGTAATAATAATAATGGTAATTATAATATCAATAATAGTTGTAATAATAATAATAATAATAATAATAATAATAATAATAAAGATGATGGTAATGATAATGTTATTCTTGTTGTTGGCACTGCTAATACAATGGAAGAGAACAGTGTTGAATATATACAGAAAAAGGATTATTATTTTATTCGATCTTTATTCATTCTGCCATAAAATTATATTATCCTTATCTTTACTATCAAGCGAATAATATCAAATATCAGTTCTGCCCTGATACTTACATTTATATTCTTTAAATATCACTTTCACTCCATAGCCTTCCTTCAGCTAGAACTACCGATATTTATATTTTTTTGTTACTGCCCATTATTAACATTATCATTATCAGCAGTTACTGCAAGTGATATCACTGCTATCACCATAATCATCATTCTTAATACTGAATGCGATTATGGTAAGTATTCCCTACTTGAAACATGAGAGCGTTTCCCGTTCTCGCCGTCTGCGGTGACGAGGTCCTCAAAAAGCAGTCTACACGAAATGGCAAGAATTACATACCAAGTTGAGATACTGTTTTCCATGGTGCCGAGAGTTTTATTATTATTATTATTATTATTATTATTATTATTATTATTATTATTATTATTATTATAGTAACAACAGTAACAACAATAATGATAGTGATGATAAGGATGGTAATAATAATAATAATAATAATAATAATAATAATAATAATAATAATAATAATAATAAAACAATACCTGATATTCTACGAGTGTTCTTGTGCCACCCCTTTTCGAGTAATTTTTGTGTTAACTCATGTTATTTTGTGTTTATTTTCTGCTTTATGGGTCCTCTAAAATGTTTTGATGTACATTATGGGACTGCGTATAGAAATCCCTCAATTCATCATATTTATCAAATATTTCTTTTTGCCTTTAGTATCAGTTTTCTAGGCGATTTATACCTTTTATGCTTTTTTTCATTTGTTAACTAAACCAGTATGTGAAGACCTTATTTTACTTAAACTGGGGATGATTTACCCCCCTCTTTTGCCGCATTTGAGGGGGGGGGGGGGTAATACTTCCATCTGTTTCCCATTTTAATAAATATTAGACTTTCGCAATCCCGTTAAAAGGGAAACTACTTTATTTTTCACCAAATAATATGCATATTTCGTACGTAATATCCCTAAAAAGAAAGCTTATATTTTCATCTTAACTCGATGGTGACGATACTTGGCGAGTACCTATTTCCGTTACAGAAAAATACACTCTTAAAAATATTTTGAGACAGGGATCAAATCTTTCGTAACCACTTTTATAAACCCAAAAGGCCTTGATAAGAAAAAATTTAAAATCATTGTGATATATGGGAAATTTTTCTACCCGGAAAAGAAATACATACATTAATAACCGTAACAGGAACATGCGCCCCCTTCACCCTCCCTCCAACCTCACATTCAATCATTTCACTTGACATGAAAATTTTTTGTCCTAAAGCGAATTTCGAGTCACTGTCACCAACATCTAAACATGAACATAAATAATCCCCCATACATCGCCGTACTTTTGAATTACATATAATGCCCCAAATGTTGCGTTTATATAATGAAGTAGAGTGTTTAGAGTTTCTTTTTAACACATGACGGTGATGAGTTTGTCACATAAGTCGGGAGAAACTTTACGGGGGGCGTAAATATTACCTCTGTATAGTAAAGAAATTACTGCGTAACTATAACAAATATAATGCATTTCAGAGAACGGAATTTAAAAGAAAATCATGTACAAAAACCAGCGTTAGGAGATAGTTTTTGACTATGGTCTATGATACCGAATGCGTAATCACTAAAGATATATATCAGTCAGTCTCTTGGCATATGAAACTCGCTCAATAAAAAATAAAAAACTTGTTAAAATACGTTTTCATCTTACCAATTTGATTTCTACAAATTTTAGCGCTGTGTATGTACTACTATTTTTAATGTATGACGATAGTTTGATTGCATTAGAAGTTAGGGGAAAAGTAATAGGTTTTTGAAAAAATTGTTCCGGGTAATAATTTTGTTGGTAGTCTAATCTACAGTAATTGTTTTTCGTTGTTGGTCGATTTATTTTCACCGTTTCATTTTATCGTTTTTCTTTCTATAAATGTTACAATAATAATAAAAATTTAATAATATACTTTTCACTATGACTACCTTTTATCACAGCATTTACCTTTCCCAATACTTTATTATTATCATCATCATAAATCACCTGAGGTAAACATGACTATATAAATTTTTAGAGCTATTTTTTTGATAGGGCCCGGATTGAATATAGTTTTTGGTTTAAAAGTCACATATATTCACACACGAGTTTAGTGTGTGACATTCAGAGCATATTTTAAAAATGGTGAAAAAATTAATTAGTATATCAACTGAATGATTTCTCACGAGTTCTGTTGAGAGTGATACTGGTAATAATAGCAAGATCATGATGATGATAACAACAGTAACTATAACAATATCAATAATTATGCAATAATTATAATCACAATAAAAGTAGTAGTAGTAGTAGTAATAAAATAATAAAGATGATAGTAATAATAATGGTGAGGTGATGAAGATAATTATGACCAATAATAATTTTAAGGATATTAAGGATAATAGTGAAAATATCAATAACAATGATGATAATAATAACAATTATGATGTAATAATAATAATAATAATAATAATAATAATAATAATAATATTATTAATAATAATAATAATAATAAATAATGATATTAATATTAATAATAATAATAATAATAGCGATAATGATAATATAAATAATAATAATGATAATGACATTAGAATAAATAATAATGATAATGATAAAAAAAAAAAAAAAAATAATAATAATAATAATAATAACAATAATAATAATAATAATAATAATAATAACATTAATACTGGCTATGATGATGGTAGTAATAACATTGATTAAAATGAAAATAATAATAATGATAACGATGATGATGATGATGATGATGATTCTAATAATTATAGTAATAATAACGATAATGATAATAGTAATAATCACCTTTGTTATAATTATTATTATTATCATTATTTTATCATCATCAATATTATCATTATTGTTATCATAACTGACGTTGCTATGCTAACAATAACAACAGTAATATTAACTAAACCACCATCACAACAACAGCAATAAACAACATAATAACAATAATAACACCACAATAATAGCAATAACACCATATAACAGATATAATAACACAATGATAGCATTGACATAGCAATAACAGCAACAACATCACAATAACAGCAATAACATCACAATAACAGCAATAACATCACAATAACAGCAATAACATCACAATAAGAGCAATAAGATCACAATAACAGCAATAACACCGCAATAACAGATATAACAACACAATAATAGCATTGCCATAGCAATAACAGCAATAACATCACAACAGCAGCAATAACACGACAATAATAGCAGTAACATCACAATAACAGAAATAAAATCACAATAACATCAACATACTCTTAACCCCAGGCGGTCGCTGCGGCGTGAATCAACTGGGCGGCCATTACGCCAACGGCCGCCCGCTGCCTGTTGTGACTCGCTGGCGCATCCTCCACTTGGCACTCCTTGGCTACCGCCCCTGTGACATCTCCAGGCACCTTCTGGTCTCCCATGGCTGCGTGTCCAAGATCCTGGCGCGATTTGCAGAAACGGGGTCCATCCTCCCGGGCGCCTTTGGTAAGGGATATGAGCTTAAAAATACGGTTTTTTTTTTCGTTTTTTGAAGTGTGTTCCCTGTACAAGGTTCAATATTAGATATAATCACACACACTTTATATTTAGGTGTGTGTGTGTGTGTGTGTGTGTGTGTGTGTGTGTGTGTGTGTGTGTGTGTGTGTGTGTGTGTGTGTGTGTGTGTGTGTGTGTGTGTGTGTGTGTGTGTTGGTGTGCATGCATGCATATATATTTAAGTAAAGATTTTTTTTCGTTCTTTTTTATTTCATTTTCTTAACAGTAACGTAGGATAAATTGACTAAATAGCTATTAAATATTTCTTGATATTTATCAATTTGAAAATATATTATTTTGTTATTTTTCTTTTTTTTCGCAGATAAATTTAAATACGAGAGAGAGAGAGAGAGACAGATACAAGATAATATAGATAACGGAGATTATCATTTATGATGATATTTAAATTTAAAGATTCCGGAGATGATAACAAAAATAATAATCATAAAAGTAGAAGCCGAAGTAGCATAATGATAATAATAATAATAACAATAATAATAATAATGGGTAATAATGATAATAATAATAATAATAATAATAACAATAATAATAATAATAATAATAATAAGGGTATTTCTGCTATTAATACTAATGGAAATAATGATAATTATTATCACGAGTATCATGTTATGGTCATGATAATTATAATGATAATAATAATGATAATGATAGATGGACAGAAAAAAATAGTAACAATAATAATAATGATGATAATTATAATAATAACAATAATCATAATAATTAGTTATAATATTAATAATTTGTGATCATAATGATAATAATAAATAAAAATAATAATAATAATAACAATTATAATAGTAATAATGATAAACAACGATAATAATAATAATAATAATAAAAATAAAAACAACAACAAAAACAACAACAATATAATAATAATAATAATAATAATAACATGTAAAACAACAATAATAACAAAAACATTGATAATGGACAATAGTAGTAATAACAATAATAGCGTCTACAATAATCATGACAAAAATAGGGATGATAATAGAATAATGATAATATTGGGCAGTGATAATAATGATGAAAACAATAACCATGTTTAAAATAGTAATAGTAATAACAGAGATAATAACAACAACAACGGAATAACAATGAATACAAAATGTTAATAATAACAATAATGATATTGATAAAAATAACAATATTAACAGTAATGATGATGAACATCATAATCATCATTATTATCATTATCTTATCATGATGATGATCAAACATCATCTTTTTATGTTATTATTATTATATTATTTTGTAATCATCATCATTACAATCATCATCATCATCATCATCATAATAATAAAAATAATAATAATAATAATAACAATAATAACAATAATAGCAATAATTTTTAATAATTACAATAATAACACTAAAAATGATAATAAACAATGATGATAACAATAATACTAATAATAGTGATAATAATAATAATAATAATAATAATAATAATAGCAATAATAATGATGATAATAATAATAACAATAGTTGTGATAACAATAATAATAGTAATAATAATAATGATAATAATAATAACAAAAAACAACAACAACAACAACAAAACAACAACAACAACAATAATAATAATAATAATAATAATAATGAAAATAATAATAAGAATAGTAATAGTAATAATAATAATAATAATAATAATAATAATAATAATAATAATAATAATAATAATGATAATAATGGTAATGAAAATAATAATAATAATAATAACTATTATTATTATCATTATCATTATTATTTTTACTATATTTTTTTTTTACTATTATCATTATTATTATTATGATAATGATAATAATAATAACAATAATAATAATAATAATAACAATAATGTTAATAATAATAATAATAATAATAATAATAATAATGATAAAATAATAAAATAACGTAATTACAATAAATGATAGATATGATAATAATAATAAACAATAACAGTAGTAAAAATGATAACATGATGTTGCTCTCCATAGATCAGATTTATTAAATTATTGCTTTTAATCGTACTAAATATGATGGTAATCTTGAAGAGGAAATATGATGAAAGTGATAATAATAAAAAAAATAAGAAAATAAAGATGTTTTTCCTTTCCTTTTTATTATTTACTTTACTTTTCCCTTTGTTTTTGTTATATCTTTTCTTATTATTATTATTTTTATTTCTTTCCATATATTGTCTTGTTGCAT
>NC_051396.1:44947358-44949858 GCF_015228065.2 Penaeus monodon
AGGGGAGGGAGAGAGAGAGAGAGAGAGAGAGAGAGAGAGAGAGAGAGAGAGAGAGAGAGAGAGAGAGAGAGAGAGAGAGAGAGAGAGAGAGAGAATGCATGTGTGAGAGTGAGTGAGTGAAAGAGTTAGTGAGTGAGTGAATGTGTAATGCAGAGGGTGGAGAGACAAAAGAATTTAAATTCTAATACTTCTAATTTTTAAATCACACATGTATAATTTGATTTGATCTGAAGTTCAATGTCTTTCTTTCATATATATCATTTATTTACATATTAATCCATTTGTATGTATAGTAATCATATCCACACAATGCATTCTTTATTAACCACAAGCAAAATAACCATATTTGCATACAAGTACAAGAGAGAGGTGAATAAAACGAGATAGATTTCAAACTGGAAAATAGATTTTACAATGGCACATCTATTACAATATATTCTTTTCCGGTTATCATATTTCCATGAGTGTAAAAACAAATAAAAAAAAAGTCTGTCTAACAAAACTGTCCCATAAGTATAAACTGAAGAGAAAAATGGAATGCCAAATATAACACATAAAGTTGAAATCTTCAAGAAGGAATTCTATTTCAACAAGACACAATGTAATAACAATGAAGTAGCACTTAATTAGCTCATAATATAAATCCTCACAAATCAGTCAAAGATTAGGCCATAGGAAGCTCAGACACCGCAGCGTAACGACCATACACATAATGGAAGAGTTGTCGCTCAACGTCGGCCAGAAGACCAGAGGCACCAATCCTGAAACCAAAAAGAGTTTAAGCATACAAGTACTTGATTAAATGATGGAAAAAAAACAAATTAATGAACAGAGGTTTGCATCATAATTATAAGCTTATATTCCATGAATAATACTGTACCACCTGTTGAGTCTATACTTTCCTGAAACAGATTTTAGTGGTGTTCTAATAAATTATTAATATCAAATAAATAATAAAATAAATAAATAAATAAATAAAGAAAGAAAATTACATATATATATATATATATATATATATATATATATATATATATATATATATATATATATATATATATATATATATATATATAACAATATCAATAAAATGACCCAGTATTTTTTTTTTGAAATGCAAGAAAAAAAAAAAGTAGATTCTAAATCACACAAAAGAATAAAACAAAGAAGAAGAAATAAAAAAAAATCTTAAAGACTGCGTATAACGAACTTGGTCCTACCCACCTGAACATATGATTGTTGAGCCACGCATCCCCGAGCTCTTCCTTGATGAGAACGAGCCACACTAGGGCATCCTTGGCCGCTCGGATTCCACCTGCCGGCTTGAACCCAACCTGCAAATGGCAGAGGCAAGATGCAACTATGCAACTATTTACATGTGATTAGGAAAGACACGGGGAATTTGCATTTGTGGAAGAAGGGAAAGAGAAAGACAGAGAGAAATGTACAGGAGGTTCAGTCAAGCAAATGAAGTACAAGGGTTTGAGGAAAAGAGAGGAGGGGAATGTTAACAGGGGAAAGGAAAACAAGAGGGGAAAGGAAACAAGGAGAATAAAAAGTGACAGGAGGAGAAGTGAGAGATGACAGGAAGACAGAGATTACGGGAAAACAAACAGTGCACATCTAGCCATTCTTTCATTAATCTAACATTCTAAATATGATCTCTAAAAAAAAATCGGTTTCTCTGTCCAGTCCATCTGTCTGTCTCTGTCTGTCTGTCTGTGTCTCTCTCTCTGTGTCTGTGTCTGTGTCTCTGTCTCTGTCTCTCCCTCTCCCTCTCTCTGTGCATCTATGTGTCTATCTGTCTGTTTGTCTATATATATATATATATATATATATATATATATATATATATATATATATTATGTATGTATGTATGTATGTATGTATGTATGTATGTATGTATGTATGTGTGTGTGTGTGTGTGTATATATATGTATATATATATATCATCATCATTTAACGGTAGGTTCATGTCTGAGCCGCCGTGGTCACAGCATGATACTTAATTGTAGTTTTCATGTTGTGATGCTCTTGGTCCCCAGTTCCTTTCCACGGAGAGTGCCGGTGTTACCCTTTTTTTTAGGTAATCATTCTCTCTATCTTATCCGGGCTTGGGACCAGCACTGACTTGGGCTGGCTTGGCCACCCAGTGGCTAGGTAGGCAATCAAGGTGAAGTTCCTTGCCCAAGGGAACAACGCGCTGGTCGGTGACTCGAACCCTTGAACTCAGATTGCTGTCGTGACAGTCTTGAGTCCGATGCTCTAGCCATTCGGCCACCGCGGCCTTGGTGATCATGGGCTTCCATGATTTTTACTTGGCAATTTAGAGCGGTTGTTTGCCATTGCCTTCCGCCCGTTTTTTTTTTTTTTTTTTTTTTTTTTTTTTTTGAGTCACCATCTCTATTTACCCGGCACTGACATGGGCTGGCTTGGCCACCCAGTGGCTAGGTAGGCATTCGAGGTGAAGTTCCTTGACCAAGGGAAACAACGTGCCGGCCGA
>NC_051396.1:44952358-44957358 GCF_015228065.2 Penaeus monodon
AAAAATACTAGATTTATAAATCACTTTGCACTTATTACAGAAGGCTTAACATTTCTAAAGGAAAAGGTAAACAGAACAACTATCCATATATTTACAAACCTTTCAATTAAACAATAACTCTGCCAATTTGAAACACATTAAATCTGGTGTGCTTAATCTAAAATCTATTCGAATAAGCTATATGAAACTAAACTAAACCTTAAGAAAGTGCATAACTGTCAATCACTTGGAAACATGATTCCTTTCGACAACACAATAATTAAATTTTGAAAGATTCCATAAAAAGAACTACTGAACATAATGATTTTAAGGGCTATCACAAGCCCCATCTCTCACTAAGAAATAAAGCAGCTGTCTCCACATAGTAAATTAAATCTCACAAACAGTATCTGTACAATCTGCAACATAAGAAAACCTACCTAGACTTTCAGTATCAACCTCATCCAGTCTGTGATGGTTAATAGTTAATGGTTAGAGATAAATGTGCTATACAGCAAAGGTCACATAGCACTATGGTAAAGTATTGTGGCAAAAAGGGTGGGAATCAGCTAACAATCAGGATAAGATGTGTTAGATGTCAAAGGTTGTAGAATGATGTTGGATAGGATGGTAGTGAAAGGGTATAGTGGGGGAGCAAATGGAATACAAAGGGGGTTTGTAAATGAGGATGTGGTTATAGGGTGATCTGATCAAATAGAGAGTGTGTCTGAGGAAGGGTGAGCAACATTGTATGAAACTGCATAAGAGAGATTATAAAACAATCAAAGGGTGATACAGTAAAAATTATAGTTGTAGAAGTAGGAAATAAGGAAATGGGAAAGTGGTGAAGTATCAGTGAAGAATGTCATTGTTGAAGCATAAGGGAGTCACATGAGCATCTAAGTGGGGGTAGTAAGGACGTGGGAATGGTGATGAAGATGGCAGAGGAGAGGATGGGGTGTTTTGTGGGTGAGTGGGAGGAAGAGGGGTAGGGGGAACTAGAGGAGGAGGGAGATGAATATCAGCCAATACTTTGAATGTTGAGCGAATAGGAATAGAGGGATCAGAGGGTGGATGAGGGAGTGAATAATTCTCTTGAGTCATGTTTATGAACTTTGCTATTATATCTCAAGAGTTTCTGGAGGGGAGTTGGGTGGAGAGGTCTGAAAAATAAAGATTTTCTTATGTGGAGGAAAAGAGGGAATAGATATTCGAGGAGCTGAGGAGGGGGTGGGTGTACGTGAGGATGTGGTAGGAGCAGATAGAGTGAGATATTTAGTTTGTCTGGTGTGTCAGGTATAGTGAGAAGGAGGAGGGGTAGGCACTGGGGAAGTGGTAGAGATTGGAGTATCTGGATTTAGACTGGTAAAGGAATTTGACTGGGGTTCGAAATAGAGGGAAGGCTTCTTGTCTAGCCTCACATACAGTGAGGCCTAGTTTGAATCTAAGAACTGCTACCTCAGATTCGAGCTTGGACAGCTCCTATAAAATACATTATAGGAGCCACCACAATTGGCACATATGCATGACTGAGCAGAACAATTTAAACGGTCATTTGACAGGGTGCCCAAACCCCCAACATTTCTGACATTGAAGGGGAAGGGGTCAATATGGTCACACAGGGTAGGACACTCCACAAATATAAAGTTCAAGGAGGAGGTTATGTCTACTGAAACTAATCTTGGCAATATTGGTGTAGGAGTTGCACTGGCTCTGGGAGGAATTGTGTAGTATTGGACTGCCCACTGTATTATATTCAATGAGGTATGCAATCAAGTCATTTTCACAGTCTGACCAATCCTTGTTGTAGACAATCAGTCAGAGAGACAGAAACAGGAATAGGTTTGCCAGTGAGGTCAGTCAGGGTAGATAGTGCATGAGTATGGGATTCAGATGTAACTATGATAAATGATCAGAACGACTGTGAAAGGAAACTTTGCTTATTTGTTTTTGGAGACATTGTTGGAAGAGAAGGGTATTGTCAGAGTACGGGGCTGTAGGGGGAATCACGAGGAATTGATCCCACTTGCTGGGCCAAAAAAGGTACTCAAAAGGTTTGTAAAGGTGAAGGCAGTAGAAGGAAGAGGGCGGGAGGAAGATGGGGTGGTATGGAGAGAGATAGTACTGTTGGGAGGAGGACAATAAGGATGAAGAGTAGTAAAAGAGGGGGGTGGGTGAAAACAATGAAGAAGACTATGCAGTAGAAGATGGAGTGGAGGATGTTGGGAGAGAGGAAGGTTGAGTAATGACCTAGGTGGATGATTGGGAATGGGCAGAGTTGATCACAGAAATTGAGGAGGGGGTTTTAGTATCAGAGCCATGGTGAAAGGAGAGGCAGGGGTTGGGAAATCAACAAAATTAAATTTACAGAGGCTAGTTGATGCCTTAATGCCGCTAATGAGGGTAATACATCTTCCTTATTGGCCATGGTGAGCCTGGAAAAAATGGAAAGAGGATATAGTATACCCCTCAGGTTCCCATGAGAGGTAAGGGCTAGACAATTAACCAAGGGAATACTATGCCCATGGCTCTAGGAAGCCATTCATGACTGACCTAGCCAGCCTTTCATCCATTCATTATGGTTCTCACACCTTAGGAAGTGGACAGAAGAAGGGGATGATGAAGAAGAGTAAGAAAGGAAAAGGAGAGAAGAAAAGACCACGCAAATTTAGATGAGGCAAGAGCCGAGGTCCACGGTAGGGGTGATCCCCTACATTGGGCCTCAGTCTCCGTCTTCCCCCACGACAACAACAAGCAAGGGATTTGGGGGGATCCAATTTTTGATGCATACAAGCCCATCAAGTTTAACAGGACATCATGTGCAAAATGTTCACTCCCTAATCCTAATACTTTACCTGAGAGTGTGGTCAGATCAATGCAGGTGATTGCCCGAAGAAGCCAGGCTGCCTGCCACTGCTTCTTGACCGTTCGCTTGGTGCCTAGGGTCTCTGCACGTCTCTTGACGGATGGCAAATTTATCCGTACGCTGTTCACCCATCCTAAATCTGTGTATAAATGATGATAAATCTTAATATTTCCTTCTAAATCATGAATATTTCAGAAAGTTTAGTGAATCTGATTAACAGGTTAAAAGTTTTCCAGTCAGTTTACCTCCTGAATATGGTACAGAGGAGAGGGGAAAACAGTTGCAGCTTTTACAATTTCTTGAAGGAAAAGACAAAGACAGCATGGGAGGCTGTAACTCTTTATGACTATTCATTTGAGACTTAAAGTGATTCTCTGGGATGTCTTGCAGATGAGTCAAGAAGTACCTCATTATATGTGATAGAATCATGGTTTACATAATGGGAGATAGAAAAGGAAAGGTGCAGTATTGACAAAATCTAGAAAATTTTGATGCTTGAGAAACATTAATGTGTCAGATAGTTACATGATGTGGATCCCTGAAAAAGCAAATTGCTATTATATCTCAAAAATAAAAAGGGCTTCTGCAGATAGAAATTCATCACATCTTGTAGTCATGTCTGACGGTTCTACATGAGCAGGATGTGGTGGATCCCTTAGGAACACAGTCACAATGTGCCATGACTTGACCTTCTCCAAAAATAAAGTTCTTAGACAACGAGCTGGTTATGCCTGAATCAAGCCTTGCAAGTGAGTTATTGCGCAATATATCCTGTAGTAGGATAATAATCACAGAAATTATAGTACAGTTAAACCAGAAATTGAAATAACACATTATAAAGTATACTTTCTAAACACAAATAAAAATTCCAATTTATAATGCAATCCTCCAAATAAACCAATCCTTATGAATTTTATTTGAACACATATTTATCCAATCTAAATAAACACTGTAATTTTCATATGACTATTGATTAAGCTATTTATAATTTTCAACTTTCAATAATCTGAACAGCTGAATTTATAATACTGTAAAAGATTTACTATATACTGTGTAGTTTATAAATCTTATAAACTGATTTACAATGACCTTTTGATCGACATGCTTATCAATTCCATTCCTTTACAACTGTCAGACCAATTACTACATTACCCTTTGACATTCTTAATCTTGCACTGATTTCTTTCTATTCTTATTCTTCTTATGAGTAACCATGGGAACAGATATCCAAACAGACTCTTGATAAATCTTGAAAAGAAAAAAAATAAGATAATGCCCTTTAAGAACATAAGAAAACTATATTAACTAAAGGAAAGACTGTATAAAGTGAAGTTAAAACCACAATCACTTATCAGTGATACACTCGCAGTGTCTCGCACACTTGCTGTGGCCTTTGTGCCTTCAGCGCTCCAGTAAAGTGAGGTTCGTAAAATTTTGCCAAGGAGATAGAGGCATAGATGTCAAGGCAATTGCAGGATTTAATTTCAGACAGAAACATCCCTTTGTTCAAGTTTTATACTATTTCAATCTAGTAAAAAAAAATAAAAAATAAAAATAAATAAATAAATAAATAAAGAGAGAGAGAGTTAGAGAGAGTTAGAGAGAAGAGAGAGAGAGAGAGAGAGAGAGAGGAAAGAGAGGAGAGAGAGAAGAGAGAGAGAGAGAGAGAGAGAGAGGGGGAGGGGGGGGGGAGGAGGAGGGAGGAGGGAGGGAGGGAGGGAGGGAGGGAGGGAGGGAGAGGAGAGGGAGAGGGAGGGGAGGGGAGGGAGAGAGAGAGAGAGGGAGAGAGGAGAGGGAAAGAGAGAGAGAGAGAGGGAGAAGGAGGAAGAGAGAGAGAGAGGGAAAGAGAGAGAGAGAGAGGGAAAGAGAGAGAGAGGAGGGAAAGAGAGAGAGAGAGGGAAAGAGAGAGAGAGAGGAAGAGAGAGAGAGAGGAAGAGAGAGAGGGATTGAAACAAAACAAACGCACCAAAAAAGAAACTATTATATAGCTTAATATTGACAGCTGTTAGTTACAACAAAAAAACAACAAAAGTGCTGGGATGAAGCCCTTGCTGAATCTCCACATTTAAGATTATGTATGTTTATACAGCCATTTAAATGTTGTGAGAGATGCATTTTCTCAACGTAGTAGATCAGTATCTAAAGAATAGCTACA
>NC_051396.1:44962358-44972358 GCF_015228065.2 Penaeus monodon
TATAAAGGTACGAAATACAAGCTTGAGTCTTCAGCCAGCGTACCAACTAGCTCTGGGACCCAAATCAAGTCCAGAATTATTACCACTTCGGACACATTTTGAAGCAACCTAGACATGCTAAACTCGCCAGTGTTATTGTCATTGGACCAAAACAAGAAGCCGGGTGTTGTAGGTGGCCCCAGGGCCAGGGCCGAGTCTGGCTTGTGAAACTTGAGCTTAACTCTGTTCCTTTCAGCCACATTTTAACGCTCTCAAGGGGAGCAGCTGTCAAGACCATGTGCTCAGTCCAGGGCTTCATTTCCAGGCCAACCTAGACCCTACTGTTCGCTTAAACAGGGACTGCCAACTCCGTAAACTGTACAGACAGCTATTATAATTTCTCTAGGACGATCCTACCTAATTGGTTGTCTTTTCCAGAATCAATCCTTGGTGAATGAGGTCTGTGGGGCGACCTCGAAAGTTGTGATTTGGCGAAATTCAAGCAAATGTGATCCTAGATGACAGAACCCCTGCCTATATCCTGCCAAGAGGGACTTCCGTGGTTGGAAGCGAATTACGAATCCAAAAATTGAATGATAGACTGATCATTCCAAAAACGGGAGAAGAAGCAAAATCTAAACTTAGGTTTGGGTTTACAGTAACTATAATTTCGTCCTACATTGCAAAAGGCAAATAGCACTGCCATATTGTAATACTGTAAATAATTCACTTGAAAATATAAATATTGTTTTCCAATCTTCTCATGTTGAGGAAAATAAGTATATGAGGACATTATACATTACCTTTGTCTAAAAAAAAAGAAAAAAAACATTATACATTACCTTTGTCTAAAAAAAAAGAAAAATTATATATATATATGTGTGTGTGTGTGTGTGTGTGTGTGTGTGTGTGTTGTGTGTGTGTGTGTGTGTGTGTGTGTGTGTGAAATACAATTTTATAGTACATGTAACTTACCCCAAAGAGACAGTACTGCTTAAGAGCCTCTAAGAAAGTGGTTTTGCTGATTTATATAAATTTTCATGGTTATTTGAAACATAAAAGCAATAAGAATGCTAAAGAATTGAGCAAGAGATTTCACAGTGTAGCCCCATGTGGTATAATAGTTTCCATAAAATCACACTTATCTTGAAGTCCATTAAACGTCTACGCCATTTATGAAGATACAACTATATACTATAGTATCTAATATCCAATGGTTACTAATACTGGGATACCTATCCTTTATGAAAAAAACGTATTTAATTTGGTTTGGAAGAACAACCTGAAGAACTCGGTTTCCTAAATACAAGGGTCTTCATCTTTAGTTCCCCAGAAATTCTCACTCAGTTCATCCTTTTGTCAAAGAAAACAATAATCTTCGCCCAAGACAGGGTGACTTACATATGTTTAGAGTGGTATACCATGGCTTATGAATTCTGAAATACCCGATAATTGCCAGGAAACAGACAATGCCAAGTAATGATATGGATACTACACCAAGAGTAGTCGGTGCCCTATTAAGCATATGTTGTATGAGAGAAGCATGCAGTAAAGAAAGTGCGAATTTATCTTCTGCCTAACAGAGTTTCAATAGTGTTATCAATCCGAATAAGAATTAATTTTTTTTTTGTCATCGTTAAAGGATGGCAATGAGTGCATCAAAAAGGCTCGCAGTAGATACAGAAATACACAACATATCAGCCTATTAGAAGCTTTCCGAAGTGCCGTTGGTGGTACTGTTGATACTGACTTGTATATGAAAGAGATCATGATGAAATACTGGATCTACTTTATATTTTCCTGGGTGAACATGCCTCACTGATGCAAGATTTTTAGTAATTGGTATTTTAATCGGTTTGTTAACCACACTTATAATGGTTCTGGCGTGAATTTCATAAACCTGTGATAAGTGGAGTGGATGGAAGTTTTAAGATAAGTTCAACTATGCTGCTGATTTAAGTAACACGATTGTGGAGTGAGGGAAGAGCAATGAAGTATCTTAAATTTGTTCGTGTCTTGAAAATTACCAGATAAATGTTGGTGTGTTGTGTGATGTAGTCTCCAGATATACACCGGAATCAGTCCATATTGTATTAAATCTGGAAATGTTAAGGTTGTCTGATGTTTTCTTTTTTCTTTTGTTTTCATAGGGTTTATAATACTGAATGATCAAATAAAGCACTCTTTTACTAAATCTTCGTAAACTATTATGATCTAACAAAGCTGTCTGGGTATACTAACACAGTTGTGATGTTATATGTAGGTCTCCTAAGTCACTGCTTGTTGAGCTAACACACATGTTTAGTACAAGGATAATAATTCTTCCTTTTGGAATACCGAACTTTAGATCTCTAAAAGCACTGTAAGTACCTTCACCCCATGTTTGCTTTCTGTAACGTTTGCTATTTATTTTTTTCATAGCAGGGGTTTGTCCTTCAACTCTTGAAAAGCGTAAACTAATGGAGAACATTAGCAGTTGGGGAGGATCTGTCAAAGATGCCTGACTAAACTAATTAGTGCTCTAGGCACATCTAAGTAAGTGTAACCCAAGCCCCTTGTGCAATGCCTATTGGCCCTACAAATGGTGCTTCTCGGGTCATCTGTACAGTCCGTACACTGATGCCCCCTCAGTCTTCTAAATATGACTTTCGGTTCCTGTGTATTTCGGGTGTCTAATGAAATCTGGTATTTACAGTCTTATTTTTTCGTTGATTGTACTGAAAATTAAGCCCAAAACAAACAAATATACCCTTCTTAGAATATACCGTTAAATACTTTGGAATTCCTTAAAGTTCGAAGGTTAAAACTATAGTAACAGCACTTTTGATGCCCCCTCCCCTTAGAGCGCAAATTACGAGCATCAACTGCATAGTAATCAACCCTGTACTGAGCCATATCGCCATTACTCTATTAAGTAAGAAGACTACCTTTCCTATTTAGATGCACATCTACGTTCTTTCTTTTTGAAAGACAAAATAGGTGGATGAGTGTGGCCTTCATTCTGGCGTAGGTTGAGGCAGAGACGATATTAAGGAAACCAGCATGTATTTATGTTAGCCTGTGGGGACGTCTTTTGCTTGGGTGGAGCAAACCACCCAAGCCCACGCCAAATCCTTATAAAGGCGTATCAAACTGAGGAACACCATAGAAATAAAGATGTATTAATCGGGACAACGCCATAAAACAGCCTGAACTTTACCTGACGCCGCCCGCAGTAGCAAAGCGTCACTTTACCTGATCCAAGGTCAGTACTCGAGCAGTGATTGACGGAGACAGGTCACGTGACAACGGGCGATTGCTAAATTGACCCGACTGTCGAGAGGAACGTGGGCGTAGACTTTTTAAGGTCATTTGGGATGATAATTTAGATGCACATCGCACTAATGTCGACAACAAGACTTACTCTTACTGGCTTATTTACCTGACCAATGAACTGCCCTGCAGTAACACCAGAAGACCTTGGTGCACTACATGTCCTGCAGCTATAGACGCGTCATGTAATTTACCTATAAATTTTGCGTAAGCTATTGAAAGTTAATGGGCACCATATGCACTGATTTTCATGCAAAGTGCCATTGTATTATTACGGCATATCGATGCCTTTCTCGCATTTTAACTCCTTTTCTTAGCATATGAAATTATATATACCACAGCAACAAATGACAAAAATAGTGTTATATATGTTATACTATACATTATATATATATATATATATATATATATATATATATATATATATATATATCATAATCTAAAAGCAAAATTTAGACACGTTACTCTCATTTGAAGGCCCCCTTGGAAAGTATGGAAGTATTCCCTTGTTGTCTCCTCCAGGAGACGCCAATAACATCCTGGTATCAAACGGGGAATGATGATGAGAAGGCGAAATGTACACTAATATACACACGGTTACTCTGAGTACAAAAAAAAAACACTGATCTTAGGATACAGTGGCAGAAAAATCCACGATGAAAAACGTGTTTACCTTCCGCGTAAACTGTTTATTTTGGGCTTCGCCGTAACACATTGCGGTATGTGGAAGGAATCTTTCAACGTACTTTTCACGTTTCTCCGCAGACATGTTGTGAATGTGTTTGTCACTTCGAAATATTATAAGTTTTATTGTATTTATTGTTTACATTATCACTACTCATAACGCTTTGTCTAATACAATGGAAACTTGACTTTTACGAATGGTGTAATTTTCAATGATTTTTTTTCTTTGTTTGAAACTCGACTCAAAATAGTAGAAAGGGTACCTCATATTCACTTTTTATGTGACTGAATTTGAAACTATAGCTATCGTTGATTCAAAAATAATAGTAAAGCGAATAAGTCTGAAAATGTTATGATGATGATGATGATGATGATGATGATGATGATGATGATGATGATGATGATGATGATGATGATGATGACGATTACTATTATTATTATCATCATCATCATCAATAATAATAATCATTATGATGATAACGATGATGATGATAATAATAATAATAACAATAATAATAATAAATAATAATAATAATGTAAAATAATAAAATAATAATAATATAGATAATAATAATAATCAGTAATAATGATGATATAATACATAATAATAAATAATATAATAATAATAATAGTAATAATGATGATGATAATAGTGATGATAATAGTGATGATAATCATGATGATAATAATACTGCTACTAATAATAACAAAAATAGGATTACTCTGCTACCAATGATAATATTAATAGCAACAGTAATAATACTAATACTAACAAAGAGAGATAAAAATATAGGTCATTTCATTAACAGAACAAAGCCTGCATTTACTACAACAGCAATAGACGGATATAAGTTATTACTATTACGTCAGTAGATGTTATCATTAGTGGTAGCAGTCGTAGTTGATAGTAGTAGTAGTAGTAGTAGTAGTAGTAGTAGTAAGTAGTAGTCGTTGGTAGCGTCGCAATATTTGATATTATTATTTTTATTATTATTAGTAGTATTGTTGTTGTTGTTGCTGTTATTACTATTATTGTTAATAATATTATTTTTATTGTTACTATTTTTCTTACTATTGTCATTATTATTGCTATGATTGTTGATATTATTACGATTGTTATTGTTATCATTATTATTATTATTATTACAATTATTATTATTTTTATTATTATTATTATTATTACAATTATTATTATTTTTATTATTATTATTGTTGTTATTATTACTATATTATGGATTTTGAGTTGTTTTAATTTTGTTTGTTTTATTTTGTCAGAAAACTGGCACAATAATTACCCGATTGTAACATCTTGAACTAATAATATAATTCAAATCTACTTGTATTACCGCTCATTTGCCGAAGTTCCTCGTGAAAACGACGCAATTATGTGACGTTTCGTAGAAATAAATTATGTAAGAATTGACACAATTAGGCTTACTGAACTATTTTTATGTATACATTGTTTTGTTATACCCGGGTGTGTCGGAGGTTACTTTGACTATGTAATTAGTTATGCTAGTTAAATGAACGCCAAAAAATAAGTAGATGATAAGGAAGCAACATAATTTGTTCGTTTTCCTTTGGTACTGCTGGATCTGTAGGCGGAGCCTACAGATATAAGCTCCGCCCATCAGCTGAACAAGCGGATGCAAGAGTGGAAACAAAATACCTATATGATAGTCTGATCTCAATATGTCTTCATTTGTAATATTTTTGCATTTACTTGATATGTTTTGGGGATATTAATTGTACAAAATGGCAACTTATGAGACAATATTGAACTTTTTGATCCATATTCGGTCATCAATGCCTGACAGAAGAGTGACGTCAAAAACACCTTGAACTCTGGCATGTTCGCGCATGCGCTTGATCAGCTGTTAGACAATAGACGAGTGAATACGCGTCATCAAAATACGATGTATTGACTTGGTGTTCAACCATAAACGATCCGACGCTACTTTTGGAACCCTTATTGGATATTCTACGAATTTTTAAAGGTCTACAACTCTTTGTAGTTAGTAGTAAGCGCCCTCTATAAATATCTTACACAAAGCTGAGTTTTATTTGTTTTAGTTTCTTTATATTGTTAAATTGAGATAGAAATGAAGAAGGCGAGAGAATAAAGGACGCACAAAACTCCTGAAACGTAAATCGTGAGAAAAGACACTTGATTCGGTAATGAAGACGCCCGAGACGTTGTAACGAGAGCCGTGTGAGGTGTGCAGTATGTTGGAGCTTGAGGTTTATCCAGAACAGTCGCTGAGCTCTGAAAAATGGGAGTTTGTTTTAGGTGAGTTGCTTGTGCAAAGGGGACTGTTGTTTGCTTTCATTGTTTACATGAATTACAGCTGAAATGTTTGTGATACATTGTGCCAATCCTGAGATATTCTGCGATGTTTTGGTATCGTGTTACTATTGATGGTGGTGCAAATACTGCCTTTCTTTGTTGTCTGAAGGATGTAATTCGTTATTTTTTGTATCAAGCTTTGTGTTATTCAAGGTAACCAGATAACATTGATCATTTTACAAGGTTAATGACATAGAGTTTGGCGACTTTCACTCTTATGTGGTTCATATGATTGAAACAATAGCCATGAAAAGTGTATGAGCAGTCACTAGTCATCACAAAAGAATGTAGGAAAATGAAATAACGTAGGGTAAAAAAAAAATAAAAGAAAATTATTTATAAACAAAAGAGAACAAGGATTTAGTTGAAAACAGAAGTGATGAACATTCTGAAAGCCCTGTTAACAAAGCTGAATTGACTTTATTGATAAAACAATATTTAAAAAAATATTAGTTGCCTTCTTGTTCAGTCTTTGTTGTATTTAACCAATTTAGATGGTCAAGGTGTAAGTGGAGCAAATAGTGCAAACAATATCTACAAGTTTCATTGGTAAGTTAATAAGATATTGATACTGGTAATATTAAGAGTTTGATAGTAGATCTTTTATAGGAAAATATAATTTATAGCATATAGTTAGGGAATTTATTTGATTGCCAATTGAGAACATATCATTTTGAATTTTGTAGTACTTCTGGTATTTATAAAGATAGTGTGGAGAAGGTTTTAGTTTTTACTTGTCTTAGATGACAGGATTTTATCATAGTGGTTGACATGTCAAGTCTTTGCAGATAAGATTTATTTGGTAATTTATTATCAAAAGATAGCCTTCACTTTACTTTTTAAATAATAGCGTTCATCTATTCTTTATTGTCATAATATTAGTTTTCCTCCATCTCGTTGCAATGCATTATTTATTTATGTATCTTTTATTTATGTGTACTTTCGGTTGAATTGATAAGATTATGCAAGGAAAAGGAATAATGAGGGATACTATGTAGCTTATGTAGCAATTATCAGAACTACCCAGATACATTAGAAAAGGTAGTCATCTCTGAAACTGTCATGGTATCATATCCAAATATCCAGCAGATAGATTCTCCAGCAGATAGATTCTCACTTGTTAACCTGAAACAAATATAGCTGCAATAAATAAGAAAGAACAGTCAGTATGGAAGGAGGCCTAGAGGTATTAATTTGTTGATTACATTGATAAAGAACCTAATTCATGTGATTGAGGAAGATAAAGTATGAAAATATTTATCAGTAGCAACCAGTGTGATGAAATTCTCATGATAGGTCACTGTAATTTTTATGAAGACATATATTTTCTGAAATTCAAATTACTTTTTTCTAAAAGGTTAACTACATACTCAGAGAAATCTCCAATGATTATCCCTTAAAGTATAATACATTGAAAATAAAATTTTTTGTAATATAGATGTCTCAGTTTCCTATAGGTGCCCCATTTAGAACAGCATGATCTTACCCTGACTTACTACATGGCATCACAAATATTGAAATGGTTATATAGTTTCCATAAGATCAAAATGTGCCAGACACATCCAGAAAGAGCATTATCCATGCCTTCAGAGAAGTTAACCCATTATTCCCAGTTGTTAAAAATCTCTGAGAGCAATTAAACTCTGGTGATATCTGGCAGTGGCCCGACAGTGGGCGTGGGAGTCCGCTGAGTTAAGCGGAACGTCCCGCTCCACTCGCTCTGGCCTGTTGCCGCGCGTACGAGCTGAACCTGCCAACCATGTGGTTCGCTATGACATCCTAGCACGTCACCCGTCAGGAACGGGTTAAAGTACATGGTCACCAAAATATTTTCTGGAGCCTCTGTACAAAGACTCATCCTCATCATTTTCCATTCTAATGTGTTGTCAGATGTATACTCCTCAAGGTAATACAGATATAGCCCTACTGCTGGTACATGAGTCAATCTCTGAAGTCCTGTTTACCAAGAATGTGGTAAATTGCTTAAAATCCCCACAGTCCTATTCACCATGATAGTGATATGCCTGCCAAAAATTGATGGGATTTTCCTACACATTTATTTTTTATTTTTATTATTATGAGTGAGACATATGTAGTGTCCGCTAATAAATCTGGTACTCTTTGGCAGGTTTCCTTTAGCCACACCCATGATATCACCCTACCCCCATATCCACCCTTCTACAAAAGCCCTCCATTGCTTGAGCCAATCCTACCATTGTGTTTTCCCCTGCTTCTATCTTCTTGTGAATGATATGTAGTAAGTGGTAATTCTGATACTGTATGGCATAATTCATCTGGCCAATCCCAGATCTTTTCCTCCCCCACCCCCCCACATTACCTTCATCACACACTAGACTATACTATTATATATGATGGTGTTGCCTCCTGGAATGTCATTTTATCATTTATACTTGTACATAGTTTTGAATACATTTAATACATTTCATTATTTTGTTTGATGGAAAAGTAATTTTATATATGGTTTATTTAGCAATTTAGAATTATGCTTGGGACAAATATGTAAAGTTTTAGTTCTTAGGGTCACAAGAATAAACAAAGTTGTTAGTTGTTGAGGCAGCCCATTATGGTTAAAAGGAGCTGTTGGCATAGAAGTTCTTTAAATCCCAAATTTATGTATTAGGCACTGCCGCACTACGTACGCAGGACGCGTGCACACACACACAACTTACAAACCATACACACACACACACACACCCACACCCACACACCAGACACAACACACACTCTACACACACATAACCACCACTCACTCACATCACTACACTCACCACACCACACACTCACTCACTCACCCACTCACCACTCACATCACTCACCACCACTCACCACTCACACTCACTCACTCACATCACTCACTCACACACTCACACACACTCACTCACACTCACACTCACACACACACACACATGTTCTTTGTGTAGTGATTGCATTTTGCTTTTCTCTTGTATTGAAGTTTCACTAGTAAGCCCTCTCATTGATTGTGACTAATTTTGTACTATTCTTGATCATCTGTGAAAAAAGCTGCAGTAATTAAGTAGGCCTAATACACTTAGTAGTGTAAAAAAATTACCAGTTATGTTCTGAACACAATCCCTCCCTTATTCTTTTTTAATCTATAATTAAGTATGATGTTAGAGGGATCTCTCCTTAGGTGTATGATCAGTACAGTACATTTGTACAGTTGCTGTGTGTAAATCACACATTTAGTTGGAGTGCAAAAGACTGTTCATGGCTAAAATTGTCAGTGATGGCATTGTTACTCTGGTAAATTTTTTTATCTTTGACAAGATCCAGAATTTCTCATGTAGACCAATGTGTTTAGAATGAACCCTTCATTTTCTGTGAAAATCTATGTCATTTCCACCCCATTTACTATCCAGCAAACTTAGAGGACCCTTGGAGAATCAGGGGTTTAGTTATGAGGGGGAGACAAATTATAGAAAATCTATTTGATTTCTGCCTAAAGTAAAGCAAATATATATAGTGTGAGATTTAGTAGCAATTTACTCACCCAGATTATGTACCATGTGTAATCGTGGTTGCCTCATTGCCTCACCACAATATGATGTTTGAAGTCAGCAAACATCCTTAACATTTAGGACACAGCCTTGGACTAGTTCCTTATTTGATTAAAAAACTCCTACGCGTATCATCAGC
>NC_051396.1:44977358-44984858 GCF_015228065.2 Penaeus monodon
CTCTCTCTCTCTCTCTCTCTCTCTCCTCTCTCGTCTCTCTCTCTCTCTTCTCTCTCTCTCTCTCTCCTTCTCTCTCTCCTCTCTCTCTCTCTCTCTCTCTGTCTCCTCTCTCTCCTTCTCTCTCTCTCTCTCTCTCTCTCTCTCTCTTCCTTCTCTCTCTCTCTCTCTCTCTCTCTCTCTCCTCTCTCTCTCTCTCTCTCTTGGGGGCTTAAGGTAAAGTTTATGATGCAATATTTGACCTTCTTGAGACAATTCTGTGATTGAGTAACTTGAAGTAACGTGAATGAATTGTTCCAGACCTCGCTGGAGACTGACCTGATCCTGAACTTATCCAACGATGGAATCCAGCTGTACTTTGACCCTGTATGTCAGCGCCTCAAAGTAATCGAAGTGTATGACATGAAGGCTGTCAAGTTAAAATACTGGTGAGTTTTCTTTTTTTTCCCTCTCTCTTTTTTTTGTTGTCGTATGCATTTCTCTCTTTGCAAGGAAGGGCTTTACTATCTTCTCTCTTTCTATTTCTCTTTCTCTTTCTTATTTTCTCTCTCTTTCTCTCTCTCTTTCTCTCTTTCTTTCTCTCTTTCTTTCTCTCTTTCTTTCCCTCTTCTCTCTCTCTCTCTCTCTCTCTTCTCTCTCTCTCTCTCTCTCTCTCTTCCTCTCTCTCTCCTTTCTCTGTTCTCTGTGTCTCTCTCATCCTCTGTCTTTGTCTCTTTCTCTGTCTCTGTGTCTCTCTTCTGTTCTCTGTTCCTCTCTCTCTCTTTCTCTTCTCACTCCATCTCTCACTCTCTCTCTCACTCTCTCTCTCTCTCTCCTCTCATCTCCTCTCTCTCCTCTCTCTCTCTCTCTCTCTCTCTCTCTCTCTCTCTCTCTCTCTCTCTCTCTCTCTCTCTCTCTCTCTCTCTTTCTATATATATGTGTGTGTGTGTGTGTGTGTGTGTGTGTGTGTGTGTGTGTGTGTGTGTGTGTGTGTGTGTGTGTGTGTGTGTGTTTTGTGTAAGAGAGAGAGAGAGAGAGAGAGAGAGAGAGAGAGAGAGAGAGAGAGAGAGAGAGAGAGAGAGAGAGAGAGAGAGAGAGAGAGAGAGAGAGAGAGATTACTTTTTCTTGTGATGTTACAAAATTATGTTTACAGGATGTGATATTTATATTATGTCATTCTATGTGAAATTTAGATTTCATTCTATATTAGATTTAGATTTTGTAATTTTTATGTACTGTGTTTATACAGAGTTTACACAAAATCAGTGTAATACTGTAGTACTCACTTTCTGCTCACTTCCAACAGTGGAATCCCTTTCAACTCCCCCGAGGTTGTGCCAAGCATAGAGCAGATTGACCACTCGTTTGGCGCGACTCACCCAGGGATCTATGACTGTGAAAGGCAGATATTGGTGATCAATTTTCCGGGACTCTCCTTTTTCTTCCCTGTCGATCAGAAATATCAGGTGCGTGTAAGGTTAATTAGGGTTCTACTGAGTGACTTTTTATTTTAACCCATTGGATCTGGCTGGTTGCTCATGCCCAAAATCTGGCCATTAGTCTTGTTTGAATGGTGACTCTCCTGGGTGTGTGACTTATAGGCCCGCCCCACACAAACAGCTGTGTGTGACTCCATGCCTCCCCTTCGTATTGTTACCATCTCTCTCTTTCCCCCCCTCCCCCCAAGGTCTACAGTATATTTGTTATTTGACATGCTCTGTCAAGATGGTAGTGCACCGTTTTCTTTGCACACACTCCATATCTTCTCTCTAGGTAGTTTAGAGATCTGTGTAGTAACAATAAAATCAAGTAACATTGTGTTATTTTTATTACTTTTTAGTAATTTTGATTCAATTTTCTGTAATATACCTTTTTCTGACATTGTCCGCCCTGTAGGTGGTTCTCTTCTAGTCTTGCTTATGGATGGTACATTCCACTTTCATTTACTGGTGGAAGTAATGCAAGAGCCCCTTTCCAAATGTCCACTAAATATAATCTTCCTGTGAGAGCTTTGTGCTTATCACTATTCATTCCTGTCCCCAGCCCTCAGCCAGGTATTACAATGGCATATTCCCATCACCTGGCCTCAGCCAAATTTTTTCATGATGTCACGGTCAGGTCACCTGGATCTAATGGTTTAAGGTTTATTTACTGTGAAGAATGGCTATATTATTATGGTCAGATCAGCAAATGCAGTTAATGGCTTGATTGTGTAAGATATATTTGTATGGTTATGCTACTTGAGAGTTAATGATTTTGAAATGGGTTTTCACAAGCACTTTTATTTATAGAACATTTATAATGATTTGTATAGTGAGCATTTTAAGTATATAATTTATCTTTCATCCCACCAGTTATCATGAAAGTTAAGCACTAATTGACATTGCCAACTCTTTCCACAGCCATGCCTGAATAAGGGCCTAGGATCCCTTCAGTTCCCAAGTGGGGCATCACCTGTAGTGTCTAAGATGCTCATTTACAACGGGAACAATCCAAACGATACACGGGCACCCCCCCTGCCTGCCTTGTGTATGCACAACCAGATACACCTGGAATCCCTTCTTGTCCTGAGAGATATGGGCAAGACAAAGGGTCTCAGACTCAACCTTTTTACAGATGATGGTAAGATGATTGTTGAGCCACACGTTTTTTCTTTTTTGTCTTTGTTCTCTTCCTCCTCATCTTTTGCCACTTCCTCCTCCTCTAGGAGCCATATAGTGACAATAAAGATTGATTATTAATATTTTTAGTCTTCTATTTCTAGAATATCTTCTAATTTTTCATCTCGCAGGGAGGTCCCGCCACCACGAGTCTCGCCAAAATTTTGTACAGACAATTTATTTTGGAGCTTCATGTCAGGAGGTCTCTGTAGCCCTGGGTGCACCATCAAGAATATTCTACAAGTCAGAGGACAAGATGAAGATCCATAATGCACGTGCACGGAAGGCTACAACACGCTCAGATTTTTTCTTTAACTACTTCACGTTGGGATTAGTAAGTATTACTAGCACTTACAGTTTGAAGTGGCAATTGTTAATGATTATGCTGTAGATATTGTTATTGTAATTGGCAGACTTTTATGTAGGAATGCAAGTGTGTTAATGAAGAAAATGATAAAATATATTGTCCATCTGTGAAATCTGCCCAGTGACAGATAGACTCGCAATCAAAACAAGAATCTCTATTTTGCTAAAAAGAATTTTTAATGTAGGACAGTGATAGCTCACACAAGTACATTTAATGTGAATAGTAATATCAAATATGGCATGCTTATAAGAAATGTTAGTACTAATAGTTTCAGTGAAAAAATTATAATTTTCTATATTTGTCACTGGCATGGCAGGTCTCCCTCGTGTCACTGGCTTTACATAGGTTTTCAAATAATATAATTTGCAGTGAATTTACCATGCTATAGACATGCACACCAGCCTTGAGAAAAACCAATTGTTATATTTCATAAGTGTGTGGCAGACAAGATTTGAAATATGACTTAATCTTTCACCAGCCAATTCATTATTTGTTAAAGCACCTAGAATAGAGTTAATGTTAAAAGTGTAAAGAAGAGGTCTGTAATCTAGATGATATTGATAAAGATAAGTTCAGAATGATATCAGACATAAGTGTCATTGTGTGGGGTTTGGTTATTTTATGAAATATATTTATATAGTTTCTAAGTCATGAAAAAGAGATTTGTATCTGGGGAAGGAGAGCAATGTTTTGATCGTCATAACAATTGATAGTAGTTGGCAAAATAAGCTTGCTTTTTTTTAAGTAGCATATTAACATGGCTGTTTTTTGCTTCTTATGTTAAAGGATATACTGTTTGATGCCAAGACACAGCGAGCCAAGAAGTTTGTCCTCCACACAAACTTCCCTGGACATTATAACTTCAACATGTATCACCGTTGCGAGTTTGAGCTGCCCCTCACTGTTCCCCGGCAGCCAGAGGACACAACTCAGCTCATTGATTTGCCATCCACTATCACGGTAGGTGTTTTAGCTGTTTCTAGGGAGGGAGGAACAGAGGTAGTAAGACTCAACATTTTCTCTCTTTCTCACACTCTTTTTCGTGTTTTCCTTTATTCTGTCAATTGCATTTATGTTTGGCTTTTAGAACAATATCCCAGCTTGTGTTCATGAAGCAGAATTCTTAAAAAGAAAAATCACCTTAATGCATGATATATGTCCTAACTCTTCTTATTTTCCCTAAAGCAATACCACATTGCAGCCTTTGCTTTTAAGCATAGTTAGTAAATAGTTGCTCTCACTAACAGATTTTTTAGGTTTTGTATTTTAACTGGAAAAAAGTAATTGTCAGTTAATGTTAGTTTAGAATAGGTGGCACATTTTGTATAATTTTTTTCTTTTACTTTTTTCCAAGAAGAGTGAAAGCGAAGTGGCTTTCATATGCATATACTTTCTTTTTATATATGTTTCATGATTATCCTCACTGACTTTCCTAACACAATTTTATTTACTTTTTTTTACTACTCCTGATCGATGAATCTGCGGTGGCCTCTGACTGACTGAATTTAATACTTAACAACTCAACTTATGCTCACATTTTAACTTGTGAAAATGGTAAGACATAATGAAGAAATGGATAGTAGAGTCTTCTTCTTCTCCTTACTATTATTATTATTTTTTTCTCACATATTTGTTCTTAATTATAGTCACTGTGGAACCAAAGGATACAGAAAACATGATTTGCATGGAATCCATGAAAAAGGTAACTGTAATATAGAGATATATAAAGAGATGACAGTGTTGGAGTCGTAAACTCCATGTCAGAGAAGAGCTAGATGAATTTGCTTTGTATTACCTAAATTTTTTTTATTGGTTGTTTTATGTTCTTGTGATTTCCTAAAGTATTCCAGTATTTGAATCGTAGAACAGAGAATTAAAAAAAAAATAAAGAATATGGATTTTAGAAACGACACTTTACCCAAAATGCACAGGTCCAGAGTGTGACGTTATGGGACACGCTGGGATCAAGGATCAAGCCGCGAGGAAGGCCTGTTGTCCTGCATCGGTCTTCCTCCACCAACACCTCCAACCCCTTTGGCTCAACGTTTTGCCATGCATATCAGGATATTATATTTGAGGTTTGTTACTCTTTTAAATTTTTTATTGTGTAGTTTTTCAATGCATGTGTACTTGTGGGTGTGGGTGTGGGTGTGTGGGGTGGGGTAGGGTAGGGTGGGGGGGCACACATAAACATGCATGTGTACATGCTTGGGTATATGTATGTATGGCAGCATGTAAATGTTATTTATATATTGAAGAGACAACCAAGTGTAGGGGAACCCTTTTGCCATATTTATATTATTTTACATAGAGGTTTCTGGCACATATACCATTTTCTGGAAGATTTTTTCAGACTTTTGCTTGGAAGCCTAAATTTCTGAACATGTTTGTTGCCTTGTTTTACTCGGAACTTTTTACTGTGACCTCTTCTCAACTACAAATTCTTCTTTGTGTAACTTTACTGTTCTTGGAGCATAATTGTGAATATAATTATATTGCCTCAATTTTTTCCTATCATGCAGGTCTTATTTTCTTCATCCAGTAAAGAAGTATTCTTTTATATTTTTGCCAGTGTGTTTCTATATCAGTCTATCATTTGGCACAGCCTACCCAGCTATCAATTTTATCTACCCGTACTGAATCTAAGTTCCCCAAATGTTTGATTGTTTGTGTTACACAAGCAGTTTAACTTATGTTCTTATTAGTTTTCTCTCAATTCACTAATTACACTAGTCAGACTTCCATAATCTGGTTTTATACAGTACATCCTTATTTGATTCATCTCTTCAACATTTTTTCCAGTAAAGGGCCAAGTTCAATTGCACCTTTTACCATTTGTTTAGTTTTTTTGTTTTTTTTTTTGTGTGTGTGTGGGGGGTGTTGTGCATGCATATCTGTGTGCATCTATGTGGGTGTGTATGTACACATTTGTGTGTGCACGGGCATATGCATGCGAGTGAATGAATGAGTGAGCTTCTGACACATTTACTTACTTGGTTACTTGAAAGTTCATATATAAGCCATATTAGTAGCTCATGGTAGTGCCATCCTGGAGGACTGGCCAATTTCTTTTTAGCAATTGAAACAACTTGATGAGGGATAGAATCTGATTCACTGCCACTTGTTAGTAGTTCATTTGGTACTGCATTTAACCTCTCAAACACTTACACAGTTCTCTGAGTTATGTTTTGAGTTTTTGATTTTTTGGCATACTATGAAAACGTCTTGGCCCATTGAAACTTTGATTACTCTTTTTTTCTTAATCTGGATGTTTGAGCAGGTATCCCAGAATGAAAACATGTTCTTCCCAGTTTGAGAGAGTGTCTTACTTTGATTCCCCCCCCCCCCCCCTCCTCATCTACCTCCCTTGGATGAGGAGAAAATTTTTTGATGATTTTCCATACATATATAATGAAGTATATTTTTCTCTCTCCCTGTCAAGAGGAAAGCTCAACTCCCAAGTCTGTCAGCAAGATTATGGCAAGCAAACAAATAAAACGCATAAAATCAAAGTTATTGTTACAAGCCAAGTTTTTATATATAACACTAATGAGTTACTTCATAATTTTTTTTTTTTCTTTTTTATTTGTAGTTAATTCATTCTCACTCCATGTTTTCCCAGGTTATGGCAAATGGACATATAGCATCGGTAACTTTATATGAGAGTGAAGAAGCTGCATAGTACTGGGCTTAGGGAGAGATCTAGAAGATGCTGAGAATCACACGGACGTCAGACGGAGGGATATTGTGCGGGCGGGGATGAAGCCCCAAAGCAAGCAAGACCGTCGTAGATCTTACGCAGAAGAGTATATTGTCCAAGAATGGCAACCTTGGATAAATATGAGAGTCTGTGATTTGAATGACTAAGTGTAACATTCGGTATATGATCTGTCTCCTTGAAAATGATATGTGTACTAGCAAATGCGTATATATATACTTGAATGACCATATATACATGGATATGTATGCACATAAAGAATTGTTTATACTTCACCTTATACATGAATATATATATATATATATATATAATATATAATATATAAATATATATTATATATTATATATATATATATATATTATATATATATATATATATATATATATATATATATATATATATATATATATATATATATATATATAAATTATATATATATATATATATATATATATATATATATATATATATATATATTATATAATATTATATTATATATATATATATATATATATATATATATATATATATATATATATGTAGTATATTAGTATTATTATTAATATTATATATATGTAGTATGTATGTTTATGATTATGTATGATGTATATATAGTATGTATTAATTAATAGTATGTATATAGTATATAATTATGATATATATATATTATATATATATATATATATATATATATATATATATATTGTAACCCCATTCACATTTTTTTATTTATTTATATATATATTTTTTTTAGTTATAAACATATAGGTATTTCTCTT